>NC_142931.1:127596185-127673685 GCF_046866305.1 Octopus bimaculoides
ACATTATCAACAAGAATTTATTTAGTGGATACAGTAAGGGTCAAGATTGGTCAGAGATCCATGACAGGTTGTCTTTGCTATTGCTATGTTTCTTTCTTGGGATGGTTCTTTGGTATTTGAATGCAGAGTTTTGAGACAGAGACAGTGTGGATATCAAAGTAGAGAAAGAATAGGGGGAAATCAAATGAAGGGAAAGAAATACAAAGTTTCAGAGGAAATATTTGAACAGGCCTTCATCCATGTTCACCATTCACTGCATTTACCTCTATTTCTAGCCATCTGTGAACCAACCCATCCATCCTCAATTCTCAGTCCCTATTCCTTCTTTATTCACCATCTTGTACCTTGATGGTACACCCTGACATTTCAACTCCACTGTCCTTTCTCTCTTTTATGTTGGGGTAGCCATGTATCACTCCAGCAAAATGCCTGTTCTTGCCACTATCTACCATTTATACTTTAGCTTCTCAACGTCTGGCCAAAAAATCACTTCCCTCAGTATCATGCACCTCCTCGCCACTCTGTCAAGAGGTCTTGTCTTGTGAATTACTTGCTGACCTCACTTGTGTTGGTGCCACGAAAAAAAAAAAGAAAAATCCACCTAGTGCATGCTGTAAAGCAGTAGACATTAGGAAGGGCATCCAACCATACAAACCTTACCAAAGCAGACACTGGGGCCAAACACAGCCCTTTGGCTCATTGGGTTCTCTTGAACCATCTTGCCCATGCTAGCATGGAACATGGACATTAAATAATTGCATCTAGTCAAAAGTGTGTACATCCCACAACTGATTTGTTAGGACTTCACTGAGACTGCATACATATGTATAATGATAAACAAATTTATCTATTTTTTGGAGCCCTCTCAGTTCCTCTCCATCTCTCAGCTGAGACAGCCTTGTCTTGTAATCCACTTGGTGACCCTGTGGGTACTGGCTACTGACACCATATAAAAAGCACCTGTGTGAGTGCCATGTGTAGGAGCACCCTTTCCAGTGCCATGTGAAAAGCACCAATGCTGGCACCACATAAAAAGCACCCAGTATACTCTGTAAAGTGGTTGGCATTAAGAAAAGCATCCAACTGTAGAGACTATGCCAAAACAGACAACTGGAGTCTGGTGCAGCTCTCCAACTTTCCAGGCACTTGTCAAACTGTCCATCCCATGCCAGCATGGAAAATAGATGATGTATGTATGGGGGCACACAAATAATAGACCAGCTCTAACAGAGAATCGAACCCGGGTTGAAGATTTTGCTCTCAGGAGCTTACCTCATATCACTCTGTAATTGTTATATATAAGATGTTTGTAGCATGACATATCTCCTTGGTAGCCAAAGAGGGCTTTCCAACATATTGGAACGCCTACTCACTCTACAGTTCCATGCAAGTATAATTATTACCTAATAGTGATTTTAATTTTATGTTTTTTGCAGATTAGATGATTAAGAGTGGAATGATTGATTCATTTTAATAATCGAGAACTACCCTGATAGAAATCTTGGTTATACCCGGATGTGTATATATGTGTGTGTATATATATATATATATATATATATATATATATATATATATATATATACACACCTACACATTTTCCTGTTTAATTAAGGAGTAAAAGTGATCAATAGATATGACGTAGACTGTTCACTCATTCTGTTAATTTCAGATGAATGTGTGCATATATATGTATATGCACACACACACAAACTGCACATACATACATACATATATACATACATAGACATACATATATATATATATATATATCAAACTATGTAGATATACATATATATATATATATATATATATATATATATCAAACTATGTAGATATACATATATATATATATATATATATATATATATATATATATATATATATATATATATATACATTCACACACACACATACACGACTGAACACTATTCAATTTTTTTTCTCCGTGTTTTTCTCCTTGTCTCCATATTCTTTCTGTTGAAGAGCGTAGCTCGAAAAGTCAAAGACTTTCCGTATTCCCGAGCGTCATACTAATATATACTTTTGTTATTTACACCACCTGTCCTCGTCTGTTGTTATTATTTGTATATTCTCCCATATATATATATATATATATATATATATATATATATATATATATTAAAGGTTAGCTGAGTTAGAGATTAAAATAACCATCTAAGGGATAAAAGTATCCATTATACTACTGGTATATTACCTATGTTTAACAATGGGCATACATATGCAAGCATATTAAGCTCATAAACTATAGGTAAAGACAAGGATAAACATGAGTTTATCAGGAATCAAAGTTCAAAGAAAAAAGAAAATGGAGAAATATTCTTTTCTACTCTAAGCACAAGGACCAAAATTTTGTGGGAGGAGGCCAGTCGATTAGATTAACCCCAGTATGCAACTGGTACCTAATTTATCGACCCTAACAAGGATGAAAGACAAAGTCAACCTTGGCGGAATTTGAACTCAGAACATAAAGACAGACGAAATATTGCTAAGCATTTTGCCTGATGTACTAACATTTCTGCCAGCTTGCTGCCTAAATGGAGAAAAATTGATGAACAACAATTGACTTACATCAATTATTATTTATTAATTCAATACAAATTGACAGCATCCCATCTAACAGCTGTTTCTGCTTCTAATGTTGTATAGTATTGCCATTGATATGGTAAAAATATCACATTTGGTAATAAAACCAATCTGAAACACGGAGCTTCATCAGAATGAAGAATAAATAAAAAAAAGAAGAGTCTAGAGAAGAAAAAGGATAAGTTGAATATGGTTATAATCATACCATGTTGTTTGTGTATCTCTTTGGGACGTTAAGTAAATGACTAAACTTAAAATAGTATTTGGTGGGTTAATCTCGTGGATAGGATGGATATATGTATATATATATATATATATATACATACATGCACACATGTGTATATATATATGTATATTTACTGTATTTGTTGCATATGGGTGTTTATCCATTTTGTTGCTACTCAGATGTTGCTGAAACAATCACATGTATGAGCAAAAGGCATAAAACTCTGAGTAGCAAAAGGGTAAATCATAAGCTGTTCCCAGTATTTTTACACATACAGGCACACACACTCACGCACACGCAATATGTGATGGGCTTCTTTCAGTTTCTCTCTACCAAATCTTTCAGTTTCTATCTACCAAATCCACTGACAAGGCTCTGGTCAGCCTGAGGCTATAGTAGAAGACACTTGCCCAAAATGTCACACAGTAGGACTGAACCCAAAACCATGTGGTTTGGAAGCAAATGTGTTACCACACAGCCATGCCTGCACCTACTTTTAAATAGTAAATGCAGATGCATCCTTGTTTATTTATTGATATGAAGATTAATTAAATTAAAACTGTTTGATAAAAGGAAATCTTAAATGATAGAACTGGCTTGAAGAGATTTTTCTAGGCATGTATGCTGGATATCAACCAACAAGCATCCAAGTCATGCTTTTATGACTTTGCTATAGCAGTGTTTGATTGTCAGTAGATGACCTCATTATTTCAGTAGATAACTTCACTGGTTGAATAGGCACTCTGATTGGTTGATTAGATGCTTTCAGTAGTTGAATTAATATTCCATTGGTTCATTAAATGTCCTCATCGGTTGGGCAGCTTTCCACTTTGGATATTAAATATTTTTTTGATTGCATAGTCTGAAGAAGAGGCCATTGACCGTAACATTTGTAGACCTACTTAGATTGGTGATGTTAATGTTCATGTCGTTGTTGCTGGAAATTTAAGCAGGTTGATATCGGTAAGGATTAATTAACTAAGAAGTCTTAGGAGTTATGTTTTTGAGAAGAGATGGGGGGGGGGGGGCATTTAGTATGGGCTTTTAGTTTAAGTGAGGTACTGTAGGCATGTTGAGATGCAGAGAGGTTAGTAACATTAGTTGTTGGACTGTGGCCATGCTGGGGCACCACCTTCAAGGGTTTAGTCAAACAAATTGATTTTCAGTACTCTTTCTTTAGCTTAGTACTTATTCTATCAGTGTCTTTTGCTGAACTGCAAAGTTATGGGGTTGTAAACAAAGATAATAGGTTGTGATTTGAGGGAGCTTTGGCTGCTGTTTCTGGCTGTTCAAGTGACCATGTAGATATAGTTAGTTTCTTTACATTTGTTGCAACTGCTTGCTGGTACTGCATACTGCATAATGAGACTTGGTTGTTAAGTTGTTGTCAGCAGCCAGGCTTTGACTAAAATAAATTTTGAAGCAGCATTCTGGTAATATCTAAATTTTGTCACTGTTCCAAAGACTTGTCACCATTTTGACGACTCAGCAGAAATGAGTCATGGTGAGTTTTTATCAGGCAAATAGAACTCCTGGTATTAAACCTCCAGGGAATTTTAACATATTCCAGGATTACAAGAATACCTTTAGTGATAGATGTTAAGACAAGCACTGAGACAAGGGACGTATATGGTTATTTTCCCATAGCTAGGCATACTTTTCATGGATGACTGGAAATGAACAATGCTGCTTGTATGATGTTGATGATGCCTATTTACAACTATCATGTGATGTCTAGGCATGTGTACACACCAACACACAGAAGCAGTTTTATGCATCAATCTATCTTTTGTTAAGGAATGTCTTGCTTCAAGCTAATTCTTGCTGAGATATGTCAATTTTATTGAGGCAGAGTAACTTACAGAAAATGCCAGTTCTATTTTTTGATAGATATTTAACATCATTACCAGAATAACCAAGCAGTTTAATTCGGTAGCTAAATGGTTAAGGTAAATGGTAAATGGGTGGTGAAGGGGATATTAATATAATTCCAGTGTGAAGGAGATATAATCTGGTAGATAGTTCTGAGGATAATCTAGTTTGTCAAAACACATTGCATCTACATTTTTTTAACAAACTGAAGAAGTTTTCTATAGGACCATTCACTTGCTAGAAATGATAACTGTCTCTTCTGCAAATAATCACCTACTATATTACAAAAATGACACATTGAATAATATAGTCGTAGATGGTCCCACCCACACTAGCATGGAAGGTGGACGTTAAATGATGATGATGGTTGAATAAAGGATGGGCTGGAACACATTTGATCATAGTTCTGCTTGATCGGTGCTGGTTCATGGCTAAATAAAAACACTACTATCCCATCTCAGCTGTAAAATTTGTTATTGAGAGAAGAAAAAAAACTCATCCAATGGTCCAATATTTATTGCAATGATTCAGATAAATGTCAGAATTTGAATAACTATCAAACCATTGCTATGTAATAATGGAAGAAAAAGAATTTTAAAGACCTTCTCTCTGTTTGTGGGTGGATTTACAATAAATTTTATATATATATATACACCATCTCTCTCTTTCTCTCACTCATACACACTCACATGCACAAACACACACTCGTGTAGATATGTATGTAAATTCATATGAGGGTCTGCTGAAAAGTTCCTGGCTTTGGGCAGAAGAAAATACTGAAAGATCAGTTAATTGTGATTTTATTCAACATGTTCGCCTCTCAGATTCACACACTTATTGCCGTGGTCTTTCAGTTTTGCTAAGCCCTGTAAAAGAACTCTGAATGCTGGGCCTCCAACCGGCCTTTTATGATACCCTTAAAGCCAGGAACTTTTCAGCATGCATACACATATATTCACACATATGTGTGTGTGTGTGTGTGTATGTGTGCGTGTGATTGTGTGTACGTTTGTGCCTCCTTGTCTTGACAACACATGATAGTTGTAAATGAGTGTTACTCTAATATAAGAAAAGTCATTCATATCCAATATTCTGCAAAAACATGTGTGGCCATGGGGAAATATTATCTTGCTTGAAAACAAGTGAGTGTTGGTGACAAGAAGGTTATCCAACCATAAAAAAATCTACCTCAATAAACTCCGTCTGACCTATGCAGGTATGAAAAAGTGGATGATAAAACAACGAAGATAACATCAATCTAAATCTTGATGTAATGATAAATTTCCTCTGGTCCTGTTCATTTGCACAATATACACGTGTGTGAATGTTGATATATAAATTATTAATGTGTGTAGAATATGTACCTTCATGTATATATGTGTTTGTGTAAGTATAGGTGTACTGTCTATAGTTTGTATTTGTTGTATTTATATGTATAAAAATTTACACACTTGCAAATATAGTGGGTGCGTTGATATACAGAAATTATGTATGAATATATTTGCATGTAGTTTCATATATATATATATATATATATATATGTCCATATCTGTGTGTGTGTGTAAGTTAATATTTACAGATCTGTGTATATGTATGTAGAGTTGTGTGTGTGTGTTGTGGATGTGTAGTTTCTTATATATATATCTGTGTATATGCACACAAGTTTTTATGTACATAGCTTTGTAAGTGTGCGTGTGTGTACTTTCATATTTAGATATAAAATTTTATATGTATTGCATCTGTAGATTCATATATATACATATTTATGGGTGTATGTGTGTTGTGTGTGTGTGTGTGTGTGTATATATATATATATATATATATATATATATATATATATATATATATATATATATATATATATATATATATATATATATATATATATATATATATATATATATATGAGTAAATTCATTAATACATAGCCGTATGTGTGTGAATGTGTTAATACATATATATAAATATAGATATATTTTGGAGCTTTATCAGCAATTTCCAAGGCACACATACATACACACACTCATGCATCTCCCTATAGACACTGACCTTTATCAAATCTTCATATAAATTTAATATTTCAACTACTTAATGGTTTGTGAGTCTATATATTTTGTGCCTGTCTTTATACATATGTATGTATGTATGTATGTATGTATGCATACACATATAATGCACATACCATACATACATACATACATACACACACACACACACATATATATATATATATATATATATATATATATATATGTATGCATGTATATATATATATATATGTATGCATGTATATATATATATATATATATATATATATATATATATATATATCATCATCATCATCATCGTTTAACGTCCGCTTTCCATGCTAGCATGGGTTGGACGATTTGACTGAGGACTGGTGCAACCGGATGGCTACACCAGACTCCAATCTAATTTGGCAGAGTTTCTACAGCTGGATGCCCTTCCTAACGCCAACCACTCATATATATATGTATGCATGTATATATATATATATATATATATATATATATATATATAAAGAAAGGTATGAACAAAATAGATAACACAAGAGGGACAAATTACACACACACACATATATAATATAATATACATTGGCATGGCTGAGTGGATAAAAAGTTCATTTGACACTCCAGAGGTCCTGGATTCACTCCACTGCATAGGATCTTGTGTAAATGTCTTATTATATTCTTGAGTTAACCTGATTCTTGAGAATTCTTGAGGTTCTTGAGAATTTTTGAGAACCTGATTTGTGAGAATGAAATTGGACAAATAAAAACTGTTTGGAAGCCCATCAGATGGACTGTGCCTCTAATTCAAAGGTTCAGCCATGTCACATTGCATGGCTCTGATTCTACATGAGAATTACATTAAGGGTACATGTGTATATGGAATACTCAGCCACTTATGTTCTAATTCAACGAGTAAATGAGTAAATAGTTGACTGAACAACTGGGACTTCATTTTATTCTTGATGGGCAAATTTATTACACACACATACATATATGTTTACATACACATGTATACACACACATTCATATATGTATGTATGTGTGTGTATATATATGTGTGTGTGTATATATATGTGTGTGTGTGTATATATACGTGTGTGTGTATGCGTGTGTGTATATGTGTGTGTATATATGTGTGTGTATATGTGTATATATGTGTGTGTATATGTGTGTGTGTATATGTGTATGTGTGTGTATATTTATATATGTGTGTGTATATATGCGTGTATGTATGTGTGTGTATATGTGTGTGTGTGCATATGTGTGTGTGAGAGTATATATGTATATATAGTTCAAAATTGTACAAAAACAAACAACAAAAGACAGACAGGCAAGGGAGCAAGAAAGTGTATTAGTTTGATGCTCAGGGAAAATGGAAGAGCCTTTGATGTTTCAAGCCTATGTTCTTCTACAGAAAGGAATAATGAAAGAGAGAACAGATGGAGAGAGAGCGAAAAAAATGGAGAGCAAAATGGGAAAAAAATGACGATTGACAAATTGAGTATGTTATGCTATGCAAGCTTGTCTTATTACTGTGCATGAAACTTGAAGTAACTCATGTATAACTCTTGTATTCATTAAATGATATATCTCTCTCTAGCCCTCATCGTTTGTTTTAATTGTTTTGTTCTTACCGTCCTGTTTTTTTTACCACTTTAATCCTCCGCAAAAAATCCCAAATTTTATTTAATTTGCTTTGCAGAAAGGACTCTTTTAACGAAGTCACATCTTGTCCATACCTTTGAAATGCGGAGAAGATAAAACAGGGGACAACTGATGAAGGGAATGTTCTTTGTGTTGCCTGTCTCGTTTCTCTATTTGTTTCTTTCGTTGTTCGAATAAATTTTGTTTTTTATGCTTTCATTTCTCATTTTGTTCACGTTTTTTTGATGTCCTGTACCCATATGTGTAGGCATGTACATGTATGTGTGTATATATGCATATATATATACATATTATTTATATTATTATATGTATATTTAAATGTACATACATCAATATTGTATTTATAACTGCTGTGAAATTATAATGATGATGATGATGTGTGCTTGTATGTCCTTTTCAAGACAGCTATATGTCAAGGTGATTATATTATGGAAGTTACCTGGATCCAGCAGAGTTTTTGTGCTATTACTCACAGACTTATGGTGTCTTTGGTGGTCATTAACCCTTTAGCATTCGTATTTCTCTATCAAATGTAATACTTATTTATTCACATTGTTTTGAATTAATCATGCATTACCTTGTTGCTTAGAGATTTTTATGATGCAGTTGTTTATTTTTAGAACAACATTAAAGCATAGGTGTGAGAGGCTAGAATCTTGCTGATTTGACCACAAAACAGATGGCATATTTTGGCCGGATATGGCTGGTTTAAATGTTAAAGGATTAACATTAAAGGGTTGCTATGTTGATTTTAATTCTTTTGAATCCAATCAGCCTGAGTTTACCCAATACTAAAACTCTTTGCTTTTAATATATTTAATTCAAAGCCCCAACCAATGAAAGAGATTCTATATGGTTACTTGACCTGGTAAAAATAATAGCCAAATCTCCCTTACATTTCTCCCATATTTTAGAGAAGGACACACTGAACAGTTCAATCCATGAATTTACAAAATAGACAAAATGGTCACAGTTTGACTGCTTTGATAATAGGTTTTCTACTGCAAGGATTTTCTTAGTCTAAACAACAACAATAATAACCAATGTATCAACAGCCAACGAAGAAACCTCTATGAAGTTATGTAACCTGCAGGAAGTAATAGCTAAACTTCCCTCATCATACTCCATCATAGTATATTATGTTCACTATATTCTTATGTAAAGAAGACTGGGATGGTCAAGGCTGGAATGCCATTGGTCATAGTTCTGCTTAATATGAGCTGATGTAGGGTTAAACTCAATTCCAACACCACTAATGTATAAAGTTACCAATGTTTTACTGAACTCTTCCAAAACCTTGATTATTTTAAAAATCACTTGAAATACACTAGCAATTTACTTATTAGAAATATATATGAGACAGCATTTACAGTTTTAGATGTTATTATTGTTTAACCCTTTAGTATTCAGATTACTCTGTCAAATGTAATACTTATTTATTCACATTGTTTTGAATTAATAATGCATTATCTCATACCTTCTCAATTTCGATGATATGATTGTTTATTTTTAGGATGATATTGTAGGGTAGGTGTTGGAGGAAGGATCTGGCTGGTTTAAACACAAAACAGGTAGAATATTTCAGCCAAATACATGTTTAAAAGCTAAAACGTTAAAACAGCAGTTAAGGGCTGGATGGTTTTTTTCACTATTCTGTATTGAATACCTGCCTAGTTTGACTATCTTTTATCATTGCAAGGGATAGATGATAAAATGAGTACCTACCAGTTTCTGGAGATTATTTGTTTGAATATAAATAAACTCACTCCAAAATCTGTGTCCTTGTGCTTATATTGGAAATAACTTTTATTGTTGTCTTTATAATTCATGACTTGAGAAATATATCGAGAATTTGTTGTGTTTTGGAGAACATGCATAGGAATGTTCAAGGTTAATAAGAATATTTATTGACAAACTTTGAGAGAACATGAAATAATTCTATCTTGGAATGGTGGATCTTGAAGTCGATAAAGCTATAAATAATAGTATATAAATATTGGCTTAAAAAGTCAAAGGTATCTGCTTTGAGATTCACTGTTCCAAAAAAAAAAATATTATATATAGAGGTATTTATGGTTGGCAAGGACATTCAAGATTAATGGAGAACGTTTAGAATTAACAAATGCTATATGAGAACACCCTAACCATATTTACAGATTCTTGTGTTAGTGCAATTTCATTATGAAAGAGCCATGCATTTAATAATGCATGAAGCTGTTACTTAAAATTTACTTTAAATTTATTTCATAAGGCACCAAAATTTTCATCACATAATTGTGACTGCAAACCTTGCATTGCTATTTTCTGGAACAACTCTATGTCTATCTATCTTAATTGATAATTTGTCAATTTCCTTACAGAAATGGTTCGTTACTCTAGTTGTATCAATTACAAAAGAAATCACACACATTTCTTAACTGCCATAATGTTTTTAGTTCAGCAGCTAGGCCAGTGTAAATTTCTTAGCTTTTCAGCTTATTTGTGAAAGACATTACAGTCATTTGGTATTGCTTTATCAATAATTAGTATACTATTGTTATTTTTGTTATGGAGTATGGTGTCAGAATTATTGTGTGCTGTCTAATGGTACTGTCAGTATGCTAAACTTCCGTGATATTTTCACATTGAAATATACTAAAACAGAGAGATTCATATGACTACTAGAATGCTTTTTCTTGCTGCAGACGAAATTTTGTGGCTAGATGTTATAAAGCAGCTTTAGCATGTTATTATGTCATCTTCAAGTATATTTTGTTGGAGCTAGTATGGGGCATCTTTATACAATGTGATATAGTATTTAAGGAAATACACCATAAGGGTGACATTTGTTCTCTATATTGCAGGAGTTTATTTCAATATATCTTGTGGTGATGGCATGTTTGTTCCTATATTGTGAATGGTGCTGCCTCTGTTGTTCCATTCAAGCTTAATTTGAGCATCTAGGTGACAAATAGTCTCTTATTTATATATAGGAGATCTAGGTTGCAAAATTATTTGCAATGTGTTTAAACGCTTTTATGGTTGATTACCACTGTTGAACTACATGCTATCTATATATCTGCTCTTGCTGTTGGTTTTGATTCAGTCTAAGATGTTTGATGACTAAGCTAACAAAACATTGGAATAAATATTTTTCAGAATTTGTTCTGGCTCTCTACACTCTGTGTTCAAATCCCACCAAGATCAACTTCACCTTTGACCCCTTTTGGGGTCGATAAAGTAACAGTTTTTATGATGTTTAATAAGGTTTCTCTATGTTCTGCGGTCAGCTTTATATTTAATCTTTCTGAACTGATGAAATAAAGAACCAGTCAAGTATGAGGTTGATTTAATATTTGTAAACTTGTGCCTGTGTTATTGTTGCTGTTTAGTCCCAGATTAGCCCTGATTGAACAGAGCTTTTGTCAAACATGTTCCACCCATGGCCATCCAAACAAACCGACACTGATTGTCAAGTGGTAGGAGAGACAAACACAGACATACACACACACTCATATGGCAGGCATCATTATAGTTTCTGTCTGTCAGATTCATTCACAAAGCATGACCTGGTCCAGGGCTATAGTCTTTATATATTTTGTTGGCTATTTCTTGTGTCTCCACCCAATCACTCCCACCCTCTTTTGTAAAATGTGAGCAGTCATGTTGCTCTTCTACAGTAAGAAACCTGTTCTGTTCTGGCCCCTTTTCTCATGCTTTTATCCTTCATCTTGCTCCCATGGGGTTTGTCATTAATTTTGCAAGTTGCAGGCAAGCACACTAGTGCTGGTGCCTTGACAAAAACACCCAGTATATGCCGTAAAGTAGTTGGTATTAAGAAGAACATCTAGCCATAGAAATCATGCCAAGCACAACACTGGAGCATGAGACAGTCCTTGGGTCTATTACATCTCATGAAACCATTTAAACCATGCCAGCATGGAACATAGATGTTAAAAGATGATGATAGTGGTAGGGCATGATTTAAGGAAAACTAGGCTACTATTTCTAACAGGTTGAGTGACTTTGTAGGGGCTCTACTGTGGGCTTATGTGACTATAGTAGAAGCCATTAGCAGAAATGGTAGAGCAACAGACTAAATACCTTGTAGTATTTAGTTATATACCTTAATGTTTTGAGCTCAAATCTTGAGGTTAACTTCACCTTTCATCTTCCTGGAGTTGATAATGTAAAGTTGCAGTTTAGTACCAGGATTGACTACAGCATTTAAATGTGTGTATATGTGTGTGTGGCACAGAGGAAAATGTTGTCTTAGGTAGTTGCAATAGTGTTGGTGGTAGTGGCTGCAGTGGTGTTTGTGTTAGTGGTGTAGCATTGGTAATAGTAATAGAAAGGTGGTAGTAACAGACAGGATAGTAGTGATGGTAATAGTGGTAAAAGCAGTAACAGTAAAAGGAGTAGTGGTAGTAGTTGTCAGTGACAGTGTGAAAAGAGACCACTACGGTGCGTCCAGGTTGTATATATGAGAAAGATATTTGCCAAAAAGCTAAATAGATTGCTTTCTTCTGTGGTCTACAATATACTGTTGATTGAAGGTCTAACCATCTACTATTGATTGAATATCTAACCATTTCATATATTGATTACATAATGGGGAATGTATAACTAAGATTTCTACATCACTTTCTAACCAATCTCTCTTTCACTCTCTCACCCTTTCTCACATGTGTGTGTGTGTGTGTATATATTTTCTGTTTTACCTTTTGCTTGTTTTAGTTATTGGATTGCTGTAATGCTGGGGCACTGCCCTGATGGGCTTTAGTCAAACAAATCGACCCTGGTACTTATTTTCGAAGTCTGGTATTTATTCTGTCAGTCTCTTTTGCCAAAGTGCTCAGTTATGGGGACATAAACAAACCAACACTGATTGTCAAGTGGTAAAGGAGATAAAGACACACACACACACATGACAGGCTTCATCACAGTTTCTGTCTGCCAAATTCACTCTCAAGGCATTGCCTCGCCCTGGGCCAGAGTAGAACTGATACTAAACTTGAACCAACATGGTCGCAGAGTGAAGTCCTTAACCTCACAGCCTATTACTGGTATAACAATGATAATGCATCAGTAATTTATTAATTAAACTAATTGTTAAGGAAGCTTTATATATTCTTTTATTCTTTTACTTGCTTCAGTCATTTGAACTGTGGCTCTGCTGGAGCACCACCTTTAAGGGTTTTTTTAGTCAAAGAAATCAACCCCAGACTAAATACCTTGTTTGTAAGCCTAGTACTTATTCTATCAGTCCTTTTTGCTGAACCACTAAGTTACAGGGATGTAAACACACCAACATTGGTTATCAAGTGATAGTGGGGGGGGGGGCAAAGACGTGCATAACATAAATATATACATACTTATATACACGCACACACACACACACATACCCCATTGTTTACATTACAATCAACATACCAACTCCATCCAGTCAATCATCTTCATCATTCCTCTTTCCATGTTATCATGTGTTAGGTGGATCTGCCTCACAACATACTATCAGACCCAGCTAGTGAGTCAACAAAGGACTCTCTGAGCAGCTGTTTGACCTGCTCAAAATTGCAGTCAAATTACCTTCATATCACAGCCTAAAGAAGGACACATTGTTACAATGTAGTACTAGAAAATAAATAAATAAATAAAATAAAATAAAAGGACGGCACAACAGGATTGTGTTTGATCACAAGTTTGCTTAATTAGTATTTAGTTAGTGTTAAACAACAGCTGTGTGTTGGCACTCCGTCGCTTACGACGAGAGAGAAAGTTGTGGTGGAAGAGTACAGCAGGGTTCGCCACCATCCCCTGCCGGAGCCTCGTGGAGCTTTAGGTGTTTTTGCTCAATAAACACTCACAATGCCCGGTCTGGGAATCGAAACCGCGAGTCCGCTGCCCTAACCACTGGGCCATTGCGCCTCCACTAAACAACAGCAACAACCCAGCTAAAAGTTTAATACGTATACACTGCTGTTTCTGTATAAACATTGATCTGAATAAACCTAACTGAATATTTGTTAAATATTACACTGCTCAATATGTGTAAGTATAGATGAACAATATGCTTACCAACTTATTTTGCTGTATATATATATATATATATATATATATATATATATATAAAACTCTTCGAAACGCCAGTGTTTTAATGGTGGCAACTGATGAATGATATGTCCTCTATGTGGCCTGCTTGTTTTTTGTAACTTGTTTATCATTCTGTCCATGTTTTTTTGCAACGCTATGTACCCAGATATGTATCTATATGTACATGTAGATGAAGGTATGTACATACATGTACATATATATGCATATACTCATATATTGTTATATATATATATATATATATATATATATATATATATATATATATATATATATATATATATATATATATATATATATATATATATATATAGCTTTTGAATAGACCCAGCTAAATATTTACTGAACATATACTGCTGTACATATAAAATATATGACTTTTGAATAAAACCAAGCTAAATATTTAGTTAACAAACCCACTTCACACATCAGAGTACTGATTCTTCCTCTGGTGCAGAACATTTTAGTACTCAGCTCAGCTGCCTTTCAACTGCCCGTTATTGATAAAACAAATGACAAAATCTTATCTTCTCTTATAATTCCATTCACATCTAGAATGCATTATAGGAATAAAAATTGATTCTAATACTCTGTAAGTCACATGACAGGCTATTCAGCTTGGAGGCCAGTGACTCTGAACAAGAACAGAAACAGAGCAGAAGTTATTCTTCAGTCTGACTTCTATTAGACAACTCTCCATTCAACCATCCTAGCATGGAAAAAAACTAATGCAGTGGTAGTCTGATGGTGATGATAGGTCACAGGAAATCTTGACATGTTAAGGAGTGGCTGTGTGGTAAGTAGCTTGCCTACCAACCACATAGTTCCGGGTTCAGTCCCACTGCGGGGCACCTTGGGCAAGTGTCTTCTACTATAGCCTCGGGCCGACCAAAGCCTTGTGAGTGGATTTGGTAGACGGAAACTGAAAGAAGCCCGTCGTATATATGTATATATATATATATATATATATATATATATATATATGTGTGTGTGTGTGTTTATGTGTCTGTGTTTGTCCCCCCAACATCGCTTGACAACCGATGCTGGTGTGTTTACGTCCCCGTAACTTAGTGGTTTGGCAAAAAGATACTGATAGAATAAGTACTAGGCTTCCAAAGAATAAGTCCTGGGGTCGATTTGCTCGACTAAAGGCGGTGCTCCAGCATGGCCGCAGTCAAATAACTGAAACAAGTAAAAGAGTAAAAGAGTAAAGTGTATGTTTATTAATGGTGTATGTTTAGCTTGGGAGCTGTTGTTAATGAGATGTAGTGATGTGGTGTGGTTTTATCATTCAATGTCAGGAGGTCACTACAGAACGTTCACTCACGTATGGGGTGGTGTATATTTTGTGTTGGAAAGTTGTTCATGAGATTTGGTGATGTGGTGGGTTTTGTCAATGTTGAAAATTTACTTGAAATAGTTTGTTTTATGTTGTGATGAGGTATTTTATGTTCGGCTGTTGTTCCTGAGATGTTGGTGGGATAGGGATGACTGTATCATTGTTGAGAGGTCACTAGAGCTGGTCGGTTCTTATATCTATAGTGATAGTACCGGCTGACTGGCCTTTGTGTGGGTGACACGTAAAAGCACCCACTACACTCTCTGAGTGGTTGGCGTTAGGAAGGGCATCCAGCTGTAGAAACTCTGCCAAATCAGATTGGAGCCTGGTGTAGCCATCTGGTTTCACCAGTCCTCAGTCAAATTGTCCAACCCATGCTAGCATGGAAAACGGACGTTAAACGATGATGATGATGATGATGGTGATGATGATGATGATGTATATATTTTACATTGCATAATAGGGGAGTAAATGTTTTTTAACTTTAGTTCAACTCTTATTGAGCAGACTTATGATCAAAGGCAGTCTAGTCATGACCATTTCCTCATTTATAGGGTATATCTAGGACAACATTATTTAAGGTGGTGTTGCATGACTTGAGAAGGATTTGGTTTCTATATCTAGTAATTTGAATGGTTACATAGAGGTTAATTCATTAGTTTCCTTTAGTAGTCTTCTACAGTTTCTCTTAACCAAATTTCTCTTACAAAACTCTGCCTTGTCTAGTACAAGATAAGTTCCAAAGTGCTGTCTGGAGAGATCGAACTATGAATCATGTGGTTGCAAAGCAAAACTTTTATCCACACAGCCATTCTTGCATCCTTCTGAAGGGGTATTCATAAGTTATAGTTTTGCGATGTGATTTTATCAATGTTGTTAAATCATTAGAAATATGCTATATATAAGTTTTGGTGTCATTAATCTTTTCTGACACCAACCCATCTGAGACATTCCCTGGTTCAGCAATACCAACTTTCTATATTAAAGTGATTTAAATTAAAACCTGCCATCAAAAGTGTTTCAAACACCAGCTTTTATACCTTTCAGGTATAAAATAAGCACCAAATTGAGCACTGGAGTCGATGTAATCAACTAGCCTCCTCTCCCATAATTTCAGGCCATGTTTCTGTTATAGAATTATTATTAAGGTGGTGATCTGGCAGAACCATTAGCAGACCAGACAAAATGCTTAGTGATATTTCATCCATCTTTACATTCTGAGTTCAAATTCCGCCAAGGTCGACTTTACCTTTTATCCGTTCAGGGTCAATGAAATATGTACCAATTGAGCACTGGGGTTAATGTAATTGACAAGCTCGCCCCACAAAATTTCAGGCTTTGTGCCTATAGTAAAAAGGATTATTTTTATTATCATCTTTCAATTCTGTTTCCATTTCTTGCCGAGTGCCTTCGTGACACCTAGGGCAGAGAAATACAATAAACACATCAAATTATCCATTTACAAGGTCATGTGATAGAAAGACAGAGAGAAAGAATGAAAAATAAACAAGTAAACTAAGAAAATAAAGGTGAAAAAGGGAGAAAAAATTCACAGCGACGAAGCCCTTCTCAATACGTGTGGCGTACCACTTAAGACAATCTTTTGCACTTTCTGCATGGATGTTAAGCCAGGAATCATTCTGGGTAAAATGCTTGGCAGCATTTTTGTCTGTCTTCGCATTCTGAGTTCAAATTCTGCTGTGGTTGACTTTGCTTTTCATCCTTTGAGGTGGATAAAATAAGTATTGGTTGAGCACCGGGATCAACATACTACCTCCAGCATATTTGCTGGACTTGTGTCAAAATTTTAAACTATTATTATTATTACAGTTCTATATTTAAGAGATGAGGAACTATGTACATTATTTACAATTGACAGGTATTTGTCCTCATCTTGTTTGTTGTTAACACATCGTTTCAGCTGATATACCCTCCAGCCTTCATGAGGTGTCTTGGGGAAATTTCGAACCTGGGTTCTCATTCCTAATTTTTCCATTGAAGTCAAATGTCGGCTCCGTACCAATTAGATAATACAGTTCTATATTTAAGAGATGAGGAATTATTTACAATTGACGGATATTTGTCCTCATCTTGTTTGTTGTTAACACATCGTTTCGGCTGATATACCCTCCAGCCTTCATGAGGTGTCTTGGGGAAATTTCGAACCTGAGTTCTCATTCCTAATTTTCCCATTGAAGTCAAATGTCGGCTCCGTACCAATTAGATAATACAGTTCTATATTTAAGAGATGAGGAATTATTTACAATTGACGGATATTTGTCCTCATCTTGTTTGTTGTTAACACATCGTTTCGGCTGATATACCCTCCAGCCTTCATGAGGTGTCTTGGGGAAATTTCGAACCTGAGTTCTCATTCCTAATTTTCCCATTGAAGTCAAATGTTGGCTCCATACCAATTAGATAATACAGTTCTATATTTAAGAGATGAGGAATTATTTACAATTGACGGATATTTGTCCTCATCTTGTTTGTTGTTAACACATCGTTTCGGCTGATATACCCTCCAGCCTTCATGAGGTGTCTTGGGGAAATTTCGAACCTGAGTTCTCATTCCTAATTTTCCCATTGAAGTCAAATGTCGGCTCCGTACCAATTAGATAATACAGTTCTATATTTAAGAGATGAGGAATTATTTACAATTGACGGATATTTGTCCTCATCTTGTTTGTTGTTAACACAACGTTTCAGCTGATATACCCCCCAGCCTTCATCAGGTGGCTTGGGGGAAATTTCGAACCTGGGAATGAGAACTCAGGTTCGAAATTTCCCCAAGACACCTGAAGGCTGGAGAGTGTATCAGCCGAAACGTTGTGTTAACAACAAACAAGATGAAGACAAATATCCGTCAATTGTAAATAATGTAGTGTTATTGTTATTATTATTATTATTATTATTATTATTATTGTTCAGTAGTTTTATTTTTATAACGTGCTTTCACTTCACTACCGAGCGCAGCTCTGTGCGCCTTGGGTATGTGCTGTGGTTTGCTGTGGTGCTCTTATGTTTACTGTATTGAAAGTGTTTTGCGTAGAATGTGTGCAGTACCCAGTAGTGCAATTTTCTGTATGTTATATATATTTGTAAGTCCTGGTGTTTTTGTTATGTATTTGTCTGAATATTTTTTTATTATACCTAAGGCACCTACTATGATAGGAATTGTTTCTGTTTTTAGATTCCACATTCGAGTTATCTCTATTTCCAGGTCTTTGTATTTTGAAAGTTTTTCCATTTCTTTTAGAGAAACGTTGTCATCTGCTGGTATTATTATTATTATTATTATTATTATTATTATTATTATTATTATTATTACTATTATTATTAAGGTGGTGAGCTGGCAGAATCGTTAGCACTCTGGGCAAAATGTTTAGTGGTATTTCTTCCTCCTTTATGTTCTGAGTTCAAATTCCGCTGAGACTGACTTTGCCTTTCATCCTTTCGAGGCTGATTAAATAAGTACCAGTTACACACTGGGGTCGATGTAATCGACTTACCCCCTCCTCCCAAATTCCAGGCCTTCATTCTATAGTAGAAAAGATTATTATTATTATTAGTAGTAGTAGTAGTAGCAACTACAGGTGCAACAGTGTTAGTAGTAGTAGTAGGACTGTCTGAGGACGGCATTAAGGGAAGAGGTAGTTCTTAAAGCACTCACTTTTTGTCACTTAAACTGTTACCCTAATTCTGTCACGGGCCCGCACTAAGAGCAGAAGTGTTTGTGAAATACTTGGTCACTTAACACTACAATGATTTCATCTATTGAACCAAACAGCTGCCAGATCCATTCATTTCAAAGAGGGAGTGACAGCTCGTTTTGTGGGAGTAGGCAGTGCTAAATGTGAAATTAAGGTGGGGGTGGTGGTAGTTTTATGGGCTGGACACTGGTTGATATGATGCAATGAATATGGTGTATATACCTGCGTACAGGATGTATTATATTTGTGTTTATGATCATGACAAGTTATGATTTGGCTTACGTTATTTTCTAATATTGCTTGTCTCAGAAGATAGTTATATTTCAAAGCTTCTCTTTGACTGGGTGGGGATGGAGGTTTGGGTGTGTGGTGGTGTTGGTAGTCACAAGAAGGGAGAGGATTTTCTATATACTTTGAGCGAGAGTGTTTATGTTAGTCTATGTGTATATGCCTTTGAGTGAGGTATCTGTGCATGTGTGCACATGTAAGTACAAAGAGTATGCATGATTTAAAGATCTTCACTCAGCTGAGTTACACACCTTTTATATATATCTATATCTATATATATATATATATATATATATATATACATACACACACACATAAACAAATACATACATGCTTAATATATATATATATGAGGAAGAATGACAGTAAATTCTCATTAACGCTAATGACTTTTTTCTCATTAGAGTTGTAGTTTCAATTAATTGAAAATTATTTTTGGCTCACCACCTCATGCACACACACACACACACACACACACACACAGAGGTTTTCAATCACATGGTTCCATGTCCAATCCCACTGTGTGGTGTCTTGGGCTTGCATCTTCTACTGTAGTCCCAGTTTGACTAATTATTCTTGGAAAGAATTACTTCCTGTTATTGAACTTTCTAAATTCTTATGATGTCAGTATATATATATATATATATATATATATATAAATATCTACATGTACATACACACACAATAATTTCTCACTCTGTCTGTATATATATATATATATATATATGTATGTATGTATGTGTATATAGTAGTAATAAGGATCTGAAGAATCAAACAGGTGTGAAACAGCTGTAAATGAATGGAATAAACATCTCTCTCACATCACTTCTCTTATCTTTTCTACACACACACACATGTATATAACATACACACACACACACACACACACACACACACACACACACATATACACATATCATTTAATGTCCATTTTCCATGTTGGCATGGATGGGAGGGTTCAACAGGAACTAGCAGGCTAGAGAGCTACACCAGACTCCATTTGTCTGTTTTGGCATGGTTTCTATGGCTGGATGCCCTTCCTAATGCCAACCACCTAACAGAGTGGATTGGGTGCTTTTTATATGTGCTCTTTTTCTTTATGTCTCAGTCTTATGGCTACTGGAATCAATATAGAACAGCTGCTGTGCTGATGGTGTCTGTTGAGTTTTGTCTCCAGAAGAAACACTCATTTCTTTACTGACAAGTCAATTCTGAAGAATTATAGATTCTTGAGATTATCAACCGTTCTCAATCAGAGTGAATCACAAATGCTGTCAGGTATTTGTTTACTGTCTCTTGAAGGGAAAGTGTTTTCAATAAATCATGAATTTAATCATGTTTATTATTTAATATACCTGTATTTTTATTTTGTTGTCCAAATTCATGCCACAGTACTTAGCTTCTTTCTGTTCTCTCCCCCCCTCTCTCTCTATATATATATCTGTATGTATGTATGTATGTATGTGTGTGTGTGTAGGTGTGTATAATGTGTTTAAGTATGAATGTGCTTGTGTTTACAAGTGTAAAACAAATAGTAAGCTCACTGAACTGAACCCCTTTATATAAAAATAGCATCTTTGGAAATAGAGTAATGACTAAACTGAAATACATACTGCGGATGTTATGAGTTACTAAGACACTTAAAAAGGTGGTATCCTAAAATAGTCCAGTGACTACAACCAGAAAAAGCGTGTGTGTGTGTGTATACGCGCGCACATGCATGCATGCACACACACACGGAATCACTAGATATAGTTGATATGATTTTCAAGGCTCAGTATGTAACTTAATCTATTGTACACAATATTTATATCATTCGCGTGTAACAATTGATTGCTAAACTATAGAACAAAATCGACGACATAAAATATTAAAGACGCAACATTTATATTATTCATTATTCAACAATTTACTGATAAATAAATATTTTGAATCAGTCTATACACACATCTAGATGCAGGTGTGGGTTTGTAATCAAGAACTTTGTTTCCCCAACTATATAGTTTTATGTGTAGTGGCTTGTGCAACAGCCCCCGGTTGACCAAAGCCTGTGAGTGGATCTGGTTAGTGGAAAATGAAAGAAGCCCTTTTTATATATACTCTTTTACTCTTTTACTTGTTTCAGTCATTTGACTGTGGCCATGCTGGAGCACCGCCATTAGTCGAGCAAATCGACCCCAGGACTTATTCTTTGTAAGCCTAGTACTTATTCTATCGGTCACTTTTGCCGAACCGTTAAGTGACGAGGACATAAGCACACCAGCATCAGTTGTCAAGCAATGCTAAGGGGGACAAACACAGACACACAAACACATACATATATATATATATATACATATATACGACGGGCTTCTTTCAGTTTCCATCTACCAAATCCACTCACAAGGCTTTGGTCGGCCCGAGGCTATAGTAGAAGACACTTGCCCAAGGTGCCACGTAGTGGGACTGAACCTGGAACCATGTAGTTGGTAAGCAAGCTACTTACCACACAGCCACTCCTGTGCCTATATATACATGTGTGTGACTGTTTATGTATGTGTGTGTAAGTTTTTGTTTCCTTGTTTGACATTGTGTGTTAGTTGTGAGTGAGTGTCACTGTCATACAAACTGTGTCATTCATTTCCAATATTCTGCAGAAGTATACCTGGCCAGGGAAAAATATTACCTTGCTTGGAAACAGGTGAATGTAGGTGTCAGGTATGGTATTCAGCTGTAGAAAATCTGCCTTGATAAACTCCACGCAAGCATGGAAAAGTAGATGTTAATATGGATGATGATGATTTCATATATATATATATATAGATAGATATATAGATAGATATATCTTTTACTTTTTTCAGTCATTAGACTGCAGCCATGGTGGGACACCACCTTGAAGAATTTTTAGTTAAAACAATTTACCTCAGTACTTATTTTCTGTTAAGCCTGATACTTATTCTACTGGTCCCTTTTGCCGAACCACTAAGTTATAGGTATGTAAACATGCCAACTCTGTTTGTCAAGTGGTGGTAGGGACAAACACAGACACAAACTCACACACATATATGACGGGCATCTTTTAGTTTCCTTCTATCAAATCCAATCTCAAGGCTTTGGCTGACCCAAGGCTATAGTAGATGATACTTACCTAAGATGCCACACAGTGGGACTGAACTTGGAACGATGTGGTTGGGAAGCAAACTTCTTACCACACAGCCATGCCTGCACTTATATATATATGTATATATATATATATATATATATATATATATATATATATATATATATATATATATATATATATATATATATATATATTTATTTTTTTCTAAAATTTAACTAAAAGCACAAGAAACAGAAATGATGCAAAAACATACCAAACAGAAAATTTGTAGCTTATTCCTCATCAATCAACATCTAAAAGATCATTACAACTTTGCACCTTTAATATTGATATAGTTCATTTTTGGTGATGTCAGTGGCAAAAAGCCACTGGGAATAGCAAATGAATGTACGAGACAATGATGAAAACAAACATGACAAAAGAAAACACACATATACAACAAAAAAAGCTGTGCGGCTGCAAGACAAATATATATATATATATATAATTGTTAAAGAGGACGGCAAACATTAAAGCAAGGCAAACATCTCAAGTCGTATACGATATTCTTATTGGAAAAAATTCAAAATCTTACAGCTGTTTCTGGGATATATGCAAGTACAGGATATTCTGTCATCAGAGACAAATATTTTCCAATAATAATATTGTACACGACTTGAGATGTGTACCTTGCCGTAATGTTTATTGTCCTCTTTAACAATTATATATCCGCTGCATCAGAAATCTGCAATGGCCCCATAACTACCATCTCAGCTATAACTTTGGAGCCCTAGTAATCGGTTACAACACTTACCTAGCATACCTAATCATTTAGATCACCTGTGAACTAAACCTCCATATTTTTTTGTGTGTGTGTGTGTGTGTGTGTGTGTGTGTGTGTGTGTGTGTGTGTGTGTGTGTGTGTGTGTGTGTGTATATATATATATTTATATATATATAAATAAAGCTGTTATATTTTTGTAAGAATCCACAGCCCAGTGGAATAGCTTCTGTGCTTCTTTCACTGACAGGTCTGTGAGTTGTGGGTTTATGTCTGGCCGTGTGCTATTTGATCTGATATCACAACAATATTGCAACATATTAAGATTTGTTAAAGTGTTTCCAATATAGTCACACCATAACAGAATAATATTATAAATATATTATGTGTTTGATTTCTAAGCTACATGATGATACCTGCCAAGAATCAAAGTTGATTAATAAGGCAAAGATCAAAGGTTTTAATACCATGAAACTCTGCTCAAGTGATGCCAATTTACCTTTCATTTTAGAGAGAGAGGAAGAGAAACTAGTTTCCAATGCATTTAGCATTTCCAATAACAATAAATATTTCTCCTAGAGACATCATCATCGTTTAACAATGATGATGATGATGTCTCTAGGAGAAACATTTGAGAAAGTTCCAATATTTCTTTATAGAACAGTAGTTTATGAAGAACAAGTGTATTTAGTTCTTTCTAAGGTGTGTTAATTTCTTGTTGTAAAGGTGAAAGTCGTAAATAACATCTCTAGATATAAGAGGTAGCAAGTGTACAAAGAACATGGTTTTCAAAGCTGTTTTCTCCTAAGACTGCACCTTCCATACTACCTGTGTGGAATTCATACAGGATCAAATACTTCAGAAAAAATATGATTTAAAGATAAATTATGCAATTCATTGTTTATTGTAAGCTTCTGTCAATCTTATAGTTTTTCTGTAAGCTTCTAACAATCTTATAGTTTTCAT
This sequence comes from Octopus bimaculoides, assembly GCF_046866305.1. NCBI lineage: Eukaryota > Metazoa > Mollusca > Cephalopoda > Octopoda > Octopodidae > Octopus > Octopus bimaculoides. The sequence goes on from NC_142931.1 coordinate 127,620,845, forward strand.
AAAGGTATACCTACATGAGTGTACCCCCTACCACAAATTTGTTTCCTTATAACTTTCAGGAAAATGAATATTTTTTAATGAAATTTTCTGAAAAAAACTTTCACATGTTGTTGATTATGATTTATTGGAATTTGAATGTAAAAAGAACAAAAAAACTGACAGGCGATAACACATACACTGACATACATCACTTAATTTTATGAGGTAGCAAGCCTAACATATAAATAGTCTATGGGATCATGCTGGTAAGTTAAGACAGTTAATACCATTTACTTACAATATTTTCATACTGAAGCAGAAAGAAAAAAAAAATATTCTATTATATGCCCCATTACACAATATAATTATTTCTAGCCACTGATGAAATTTTTTTAAAGTATTTTTTCTTAGTATATACTTTTCTGATTAAGCTTTACAATATTTCATGTATTAAAATATGTTAAAACTAAAATAACTATTGTTTTTCTTGCTGAAGGCATTTCTAAATCATTTAATTTCTAAACAGTTCTGTTCTATATTTATATATCATGCACTTTGTTAACAATAACATTGTTGGTTATAAGGTCAATCACTGGTTCACAGTACTTCCAATAGTAAGAGTGGCAATGAAGTGTGTGTAACTCAGGTGAAATAATTATCACAAGGTGCTTTTGTTTGAAAGCTCCAGTTTATCATTTCTTTCCTCAGGCATGCCTGTGTCGCTAAGAAGTTTGCAACCACATGGTTTTGAGTTCAGTCCTATTGAGTGGTACCTTGGGCAAGTGTCTTCAACTATAGCACTTGGCTGGCCAGTGCCTCGTAAATAAATTTGGTAAGTGGAAACTGTGTGAAAGCCCATAATATGTATGTCCGTGTGTATACATATATGTCTTTGTCCCCCTCCACCACTTGATGACCAGTGTTGGTTTGTTTACATTCATGTAAATTAGGGATTCAGTTAAAGAGACTGACAGAATAAGCGCTAGACTTAAAAATAAGTACTGAGGTTGATTTGTTTGACTAGACCCAGCAAGAAGGTACCTCAGCTTGGCTGCAGTCCAAGGAATGAAACAAGAGATAAAAGATGAAGGACATTAGTGAAACAGTCATTAGAATGTTGAACAGAATGGTCTGCAGTATTCATTCTAGCTATCTATGTTCTGGGTTCAAACCTTTTATCTTTTTAAGGTTGGTAAATATAATGCCAATCCAATACTGGGGGTGTCTATTCTTTTCTCTGGAAGAAATTGGCTGGCATAAAATGCCTAAGGCACCATATATTACAATGGCATTGCACCCCTGAATCCATCCAAAGTTGAGGACCCAAAAGAAGCGGCATATGGCCCAGTGGTTAAAGTGTTGGGCTCACAATCATGAGGTAGTGAGTTTGATTCCTGGACTGGGCTGTGTGTTGTGTTCTTGAGTAAGGTACTTTATTTCACATTGCTCCAGTTCACTCAGCTGTAGAAATGAGTTGCAATGTCACTGGTGCTAAGCTCTGTCGGCCTTTGCCTTTCCCTTAGATAACATCGGTGGTGTGAAGGGAGGAGGCTGGTATGCATGGGCGACTGCTGGTCTTCCATAAAACAACCTTGCTCGGACTTGTGTCTCGGAGGGTAACTTTCTAGGTGCAATCCCAAGGTCATTCATGATGGAAGGGGGGTGTTTACTTTATATATATTATGGGGTCACTGGTTCAGGTTCACTACGTAGCACCTTGAGGAAGTGTTTTGTTCTATAGACCAGAGCTGACCAATGTCTTGTGAGTAAATTTAGTGAGTGGAAGCCTCATCAAAGCCCACTAAATTGTATGTGTGTGCATATGCAAGTGTGTGCGCATTTATATTTCCATTCCTGTAGCTTAGTGGTTCAACAAAAAGAGACTGATAGAATAAGTACCAGATGAATAAATTACAATAAAAGTACTGAAGTACTTTTATTTTAGCCCTTCAAGCCTTAGCATGCCTCCAGTCTAAAGATTGAAATGTGTAAAACAGTAAAATATATGATATGGTGTATGGCTCATTGGTTAGAGTGTCAAGCTCACAATCACGAGTTTGTGAATTTGATTCCCATATAGGGCTGTGTGTTGTGTTGCTGAGCAAGACACTTTATTTTATGTTGTTCCAGTTCACTCAGCTGTAGAAATGAGTTGCAATGTCACAGGTGCCAAACTGTATTGACCTTTGCCTTTCCCCTGGATAACATCAGTGGTGTGGAGAGGGGAAGCTGTTATGTCTGGGAAACTGCTGGTCTTCCATAAACAGCCTTGCCTAGACTTGTGCCTTAGAGGGGAACTTTCTAGGTGCAATCCCATGGTCATTTATGACTGAAGGGGGTCCTTTATTTACCTTTATTTACTCATATACACACAAAGAGATGATGGCCTTTCATATAGTTTAACTTACAGAGCATCAGAAGCTATGGTAGATTTTTGTTAAAAATGCTGTAGTGTGGATTGAACATGAAGCGCTGTGATTGCTGAGTGAACTTACTAACCACACAGCCATAACTGCACCCATTTTCCTATGCTAACAAATACAGCCTTTTGTATATATTCAGTAGTTTGTTCATCATCACTTCACCAAGTGCTCCTCTTCTTTGCCTGAGAAATGAACATGTGATGTATGGCATAACATTTTTACCTACACACTCATTTATTTCTAATTAGGATTTTAATTGTCCTTCCATTAACTGTCTTAACACTAACTTAATTTATAGGAAAGATCAGGTAACAAAATCTAAAAATCCAGCTTATAATAATGATAATAATAATAATTATTATTCTTTCTACTAAAGGCAGAAGGCCTGAAATTTAGGGGGAAGGGACTAATCAAGTACATTGACCCCAGTGTTTCACTAGTACTTAATTTATCTGCCCTGAAAGGATGAAAGGCAAAGTTAACCTCAGTGGAATTCGAACTCAGAACATAAAGATGTGTCACTAAGCATTTTGTTTGGCGTGCTAACAATTATGCCGGTTCACTACCTTTATAATGATAATAATAGTTTCGCGGGAAGGGGCTTGTTGATTACATCGACCCTAGTACTTAACTGGTACTATTTTATCAACCCCAAAGGAATGAAAGGTAAAGCTAACTTCGGTGGAATTTGAACTCAGAATGTAAAAACAGATGAAATTCTGCTAAACATTTCACCCAGTGTGCTTATGATTCTGTCAGCTCACCATGTTTATAATAATAATAATAATAACAACAACAACAACAATTGCTTCACATCTTGGCTCAAGGCCAGTAATTTTAAGTAATTTTATCACTTGACTGATACTTTATTATATTGACTCCCACCCCTAAAAGAATGTAAGGCAAAATTAACTTCTGTGAGATTTGAACTAAGAATGTAAAGAGTTGGAAGAAATTCCACAAAGCTGTTTTTCTGAAGCTTCAAAAATTCTGCCATTTCACCATCCAATCATATAATCTAACATAGATACCAAGTCAAATATTTTGTGAAAGTGATGTATTCATTTCAATAGATCCTAGAATATAACCGGTACCTATTTTCTGAAACCCAGAAGTATTAAAGGCTGGATTTGAATATGTTAAGGATACACAGGCACATTCTAGCTTTTGCACGTAACCACAAATTTTGGTAGAAGGATATACTTGATAAAATTGATTTCAGTATTGGACTAGTACATATTTTATTGAAACTAGAAGGATGAAAGACAAAAAAAAAAAAAAAAAAAAAAAGGTATTTGGGCTTAGGTATAGGCACAGGTGTGGTTATGTGGTTAAGAAACTTGCTTCCCAACAATGTAGTTGTGGATTCAGTACCACGGTGCAGCAGCTTAGGTGTCTTCCACTATAGCTTCAAGTTGACCAAAGCTTTGCAAGTGGATTCGGTAAATGGAAATTGAAAGAAGCCCATTTATGTGTGTGTGTTTGTACACTTGTCTTGACATTACATGATGGTTGTAAATAAGCGTCACTGTCATATAAGTGGTGTTGTTTGTTTCCAGTCTTCTGTAGAAAACATATCTAGCCTTGGGAACTATTACAGGTGAGGGTTGGCAGCAGGAAAATCTGCCTCAACAAATTCCATCTGACTCATGCAAGCATGGAAAAGTGGACATTAAATGATGATGATGATAATGATGTAGAACATATGGGTATTTAACTAAATACTACAAGGAATTTTGTCAGCAGCTATACCAATTCTATTATCCATGAATAAATGTATCTTTTCTACATATGTCAAGCCACTCAGTTTCAAGTCTCTATGGTACACATATGAACCTCCCATCTCATTATCTCCATGTAGATGACCCATCAGATATCACATAAAATATGTTGGGTCTTTTCTTTTTCCATGACAAAATGACAATAGTGTGTTAATAATTAATACAGCAAATATTGAATGAATATATTGTTGTGCAGAAGTGAGCTAAAACATTGAAAAATTACACTGGTTTAGCTATTGAATCAAAGACATTGCAGTATAAGAAATGTATCCATTATTTTGTTTGTTATTGCTTTCACTGAATTTATGCACAACTATATCTGTAAAGATATCAACAATTTTCCTATAAGGAAATGTTCAATAGGTGTGTTCCTGAAAATAGTAATCCTATCCTAGGGTCTTTGGTGCCTTGCTGTACACAATAAGACTCATCCTCCACAGCAAAATTGTTAATGTTGCTCCCCATGCTGAAGAAGATTGGCCTGCAGGAGCCTTTTGCTGATTCTACATAAAAAGCATCTGTGCTGGTGTCACATAAAAAGCTTCCATGCAAGCACCCATGCTGATGCCACGTAAAAGCACCCATAACACCCTGTAAAGTGGTTGGCATTGGGAAAGGCATACAGCCATTAGAAACCATGCCAAATCAGACTGGTACCTGATGCAGCTCTTCTGCTTGCCAGCTCTGGTCAAACTATCTAACCCATGCCAGCATGGAAAATAGATGTTAAATGATAATGATACTTTCACCAAGTATTTGTTAACTTTTGGTATTTTTATGTATGTTTTCCAAGTTTTGTTTAATTGTTTTTGATGCTAGAGAGGAGACCCTTAACCATCATCGTCATCATTAACATCTACTTTTTCATGCTTGCATGGGTCAGATGGAATTTGTTGGGGCATATTTTCTTCACCTAGATGCCCTTCCTAAAGTCACCTTTCACATGTTTCTAAGGAAGCTAATGTTTTCTATGGTTGGACATATTTTTCATGGAAGACTGGAAATGAACAACATGCTTATCCACAGCATCATGTGATGTCAAGATAAGAGTACAACTACACATACCTACAAGAAGCTTTCTTTCAGTTTCTATCTACGAAATCCACTCACACGGCTTTGGTTGGCCCAGGGCTATAGAAGACACCGTTCATTTCTTAAGGCACCATGCAATGGGATGGAACCCAAGACCATATGATCAGCAAGCTTGTTAGCCACACAGCTGCACCTACACCTGCACCTGCTAACTGTATCTCTCATATAATCATCATAGAAATTGTTTTGCATTTATAGGTGTTGGTAAGGTTGTATTAAGACCCACAGAGGCCCTAAGCACTTAAAAGATTTTAGTGCCCCAATATATATGTAATTCAAAATATAAACAATAATAAACCATACTTCATTTTATTATTACCTTTTATTATGAAAGGCAAAGTTGACCTCGATGAAATTTAAACCCAGAGTATAAAGTGCCAGAACAAATGCTAAAAGTCCCTCCACACACACACACCACATTCTAACAATGCCATTGGTTTGCCACCTTTATAAATTTTTCTGATTTAGGCTCAAGGGCAGCAGTTTTTGAGAGGAAGGGGTTAGTTGCTTGCACTGATCCCAATACTTGACTGGTACGTCATTTTATCAACCTTGGGGGCTGGGGGTGGAAGGCAAAGTTAACCTTGGAACTCAGAATATGAAGATTCAGAAGAAAATACTGTTTTTCTAATTCACCATCCTTGTAGTAGTAGTAGTAGTAGTAGTAGTAGTAGTAGGAATGATTTCAAATTTTGGAACAAGGCTAGCAATTTTTGGGAAGGAGATAAGTCAATTACATTGACCCCAGTGTTCAACTGGTACTTATTTTATCAAGCCTGAAAGGATGCAAGACAGATAGCCTTGGCAGAATTTGAACTGAGAATGTAAAGATAGACGAAATGCAGCTCAGCATTTTGCCCAGCATGTTAACCATTCTGCCAACTGACCACCTTAGTAGTAGTAGTAGTAGTAGTAATAATCCTTTCTATTATAAACACAAGGCCTGAAATTTTGGTGGGGAGGGGGAAAGTTGATTACATTTTACTGGTACTTAATTTATCGATTCCAAAAAGATGAAAAGGCAAAGTCAACCTTGGCAGAATTTGAACCCAAAACGTGAAGACAGATGAAATACTGCTAAGCATTTTGCCCAATGTGCTAACAACTCTGCCAGCTTGCTTTGTTGTAGTAGTAGTCGTAGTAATAATAATGATTTCAAATTTTGGCACAAGGTCAGTAATTTTGAGGGGTGGGGTAAGTCAATTACATCAGCCTCAGTGCTCAACTGGGATTTATTTTATCAGTTCTGAAGGGGACAGAAGGCAAAGTCAACCTCAACAGAATTCAAACTCAGAATGTAAAGAGCAAGAAGAAATGCTGCTAAGCTTCATCTGATGCACCAATGATTCTGGCAGTACCCTATCTTAATAATCCTTTCTACTATAGGCACAAGGCTTGAAATTTTTGGAGAGGGCGATAGTCGATTGCATTGACCCCAATGCTCAATTGGTACAACTTTAGCTACCCCAAAAGGATGAAAGGCAAAGTCAATTCCAGTGGCATTTGAACTCAGAATGTAAAGACAGATGAAAAACCACTAAAGCATTTTGTCCACCATGCTAACAATCCTGCTAGCGCACCATCTTTCCCCACCTTAATAATAATTATGAATTATACAGTTCCTAATTAAGGTAAGTGTGAATTTTCAAAAATAGATGACAGCCTGATGGTGATAATGGATGTTCTCTGCAGAATATACAGAAATAATCTTAGTGTTTGGAGGGGGACATGTTATCTTGTTGAAATATGAGGTCTCATATCTTCTATTGACCGTACATATCAAACAATGCTGTCATCATCATCATCGTTTAACGTCTGCTTTCCATGCTAGCATGGGTTGGACGATTTGACTGAGGACTGGTGAAACCGGATGGCAACACCAGGCTCCAATCTAATTTGGCAGAGTTTCTACAGCTGGATGCCCTTCCTAACGCCAACCACTCAGAGAGTGTAGTAGGTGCTTTTACGTGTCACCCGCACGAAGGCCAATCAGGCGGTACTGGCAACGGCCACGCTCGAAAATGGTGTCTTTTATGTGCCACCCGCACAAGAGCCAGTCCAGGGGCACTGGCAACGATCTCGCTCGAAAACCCTACGAAGTCCAGTCAGACAGTCATATCAATGTGCTGTTTATATACAACAGTATTGGTGTCTTATTTAAGTGATGTTTTAATTGATACAGCCATATCCATATGTGGTTTAAACACAGCAGTATTGTTTTCTGTATTATATACATATGTTGACAACTGTCTCAGTATGTAGTTTATACACAACACTTGTTTTCTGTATTATATATGGGATGTTAATAACTGTCAATATGTGATTTATACACAGCAATAATTTTTGTATTATATATGTATTTAAACTATATCAGTATGTGGTTTGTACACAACAATATTGTTTTCTCTAATACTTACATGATGCAATGGTAACTAACAACATGTAGTTTATATTCAACAATATTGTCTTGTGTATAATATATGTTGATATAATTGTTTTGATATGTGATTTATATTCAACAATATTGACATCTGTATTTTATGAATTGATACAGCCTTAACAAAGTATAGTTTATACATAGCAACATTGATGTTAATATTGTATTTCTGATGTATTGAAAGAACCATATTGGTGTGTGGTTTATATACACCAATATTATTATCATTTATGGTAACAATATTTTTGATACATAATCTCCTGAACATTGGAACTAACAGAAAGTGTAACATTTGAAAACCTTATGTTCCCAGGTAGATAATCTGTACTATATATTAATGGATAAGCTGTGTAATGTGTATATTAATAGATAATGTATGTATATAATTGGATAATCTCTGTAGTGTATTTTTAATAGATAATCTGTGTATATAAATGGATAATCTATGTAATGTGTATTAAGATAATCTTTGATGTAGATTAAGATAATCTATGTAAATAAATGGATAGTGTGTGTATATTAGCAAATAATCTGAGTTATAAAGAGTTATTGTATGTGTATACAAATAGTTAATCTACGTGGGGTATATTAATGGATAATCTATATCTATATAAATGGACAATGTGTGTTGTACTTAAATGGATAAAAATGTATGTGATGTGTATTAATGGATTATCTATGTCTATAGCAAATGGACAATTTGCGTGTGGCGTATACAGACTGGATAATCTGTGTTGTATATTAAAAGATAACCTATGAATATACGGTGTTATTTCTACCTAAATAGATGCTGAAGTCTTGTACGTGCTAAAGACAAGACCAACGTGTAAAGAAATTGTATAGCTAACATTTCACTTGTACTTGCTAAACTTAATCACCATTCATCTTATCCTGAGCACTAAAATCACCAGTCCATGGAACTTGTGTACAATGAATATTATATAGACATATGTAGATGGAGGTGTGTGTGTGTACACACGAACATGTGGTACTTACAAACGCTCACGTATCTGCTTTGAAGTTAGAATGAAAAACAACTGCAAACACAGACATAGCGAAAGATGCATTCACGTTACTCATACCAATAGACAGACAGCTAGATAGATAGATAGACAGATACAAGCATGAACGTACATATACAATGTGCATGTATATATACACGTACATATACAATGTGCATGTTTGGACAAACAGATACGTAGATACAATATGACGGACCAATATATTGACGCAAATTATCAGATTATGTGTGGCCGGACAAACAGATAGATATATGGACCGACAGACAAATAGCTACACACACACACACACATGGTGGGCGACAGACAGATGTACAAACGGACAGCTGAGATAGATATATGGGTGGGTCGCCTGACTGATAGGTAGACAAATGTACGTACGGGCAGACTGGCGGATACAGAAAGATTTATGTATGGTCGGACGTAAGATAGCTAGATAGATGGACTGACGGACACCTGCATACGTACAGTTAGCATACAAATAGATAGACAGATAGATAAACAGACAGACAAAGAGACAGATAGATAAACAGATGTACAGGCGGATATAGATTGATGTATGGTCGGACAGTAAGCTGGCGAGATAGAGGGACCGACGTACTTATAGATAGATAGATAGATAGATACACGTACAGACGGACAGGCGGTTAGGTTGATAAGTGTATGGAGGGGCAACCAGACAGATATACGAATGAGCAAACATTCAGTAAGATATATGGATAAATAAATAGATACAAACATATTTCTTGAGATTACTTAGGACATTGCATACATATACATAGCAAGAAAACTTATAATACGCTTTATAGCTTCCTTGGAACGTTGCATTTACATAGATGCGTTAAGTTGACGTAATGAGTCAATGTCTCGGTTTCGAATTCTTGATGGAACCGCATTCCTTATCACTAAAAGGCATGAGTATTGGAACATTGTATTTCTCTGTGGTTATAAATGTGTCTTCATGTCTTCATAAATAAATATGTGCGTGCGTGTGTGTGTGTGTGTGAATGTTTACATACTTAGACGATATAGGAGAATCGGAAACACACGCAAGATCACACTGAACTCATATGTATGTTTACATACAGTGTATTGTAACAAGGAAACATGCATATATATATATACACACATACTATATCGTATTAAGAACACGCAAGCATACACCACACACACGCAAATATACGCATACATATGTATACGCTCACGCACATGATATGATATCGTATGAAGGAACGGTAAACAAACACTCACATATACACATTTCTGCAACAGACAATACCGTGCGCGCGCGCACGTACTGGATATTGAACTATACACTCAAATACACACTTTGTTTATCTATCTATCTATCTATCTCTGTCTGCTAGTTGTCTATCTGTCTGTATGTATGAAGAAATACACACTAACACATTGCATGGAATTAAAGAAACACGCAGAGGTGCACGCATTCACAGACAGGTACAGTCACACACACAGCGCGCGTGCACACACACACGCACGCACGCACACACACAAACAGAGTTTCGGTCTAAGAAAATGCCCACACATATAAAGAAAATAAACACATTTACACATAGGTGAAAGCATACTTACACACACACACAAGCAAGGGTACAATGCATGCATACATACACAACACGCGCTCACGATATATGGCGATGAAGAAACAATAGAGGCCAGGGTGTGCAGAAGTTACACCTACCTCAGCTACCCCGGGTGGCTGCCGGTGTCTGTTGTTGTTGAATCACAGTTAACTGACCACTGTATTAGCCACCCGATTTTCTTGTACACGGGTGGCTGTCCAACACACTTCTGATATATACAACTGCCACCTCTACCACGCTGGATGGACTGGAGGGGGGACACTTCACGTGCAGGCTGCTGCTGGTGGTAGTGGTGGTGGTGATTGTGGCGATGGCTGGTGGTAGTGGTAGGGTGTAGTGATGGTGTGTGTGTGTATATGTGTGTGTGTGTGTATGTGTGTGGTGATTGGTTATAGTGGCGGTGGTAGTAGCGGTGAAGGTGGCTGGGATAGTGGTTGTGGCTCCGGTGGCGGTGTGTATGTGGTGTAGTGTTCGTATGTGGTGACAGAAGTGTGTTCTGGCGATGTGTGGTGATTGTAGAGAGGTGCCGGGGATGAATGGTGATAAGGTTGGTGCCGAAGATGTGTGGTCGGGGCAATGTAAGTGGTAGTATTGTCTCTGATAATTATGGCGTGTGGTGGTGGTGGTGGATATGGCGGTGCTGGTGTGAACTATGATGGTGGTGGGGCAATATGATCGGTGGGGATGGTGATGGTTGAGACTGGCGATAGCGGTGGAGATTGTGTGTATATGTGTGTGTGTGATGGTGAGGGAGTGTTATGCTGATGGAGGTTATGTGTGGATGCAGTGTGTTGTTGTTGTGATAGTGGTGGTGGTGGTGGTAATAGTGTTGTAACGGTGGTGGTAGTAGTGGTGTGGAGTGCCTCCAAGTGAAGGAGGTTTGCGGGGAGGGGTGATGGTGCTGCTACTGGAAGTGATTGCTCTTACAATGATGAGTAGGTTTGTGATGGAGATAGTGCTGGTAGCAGTAGAAGTTGTAGATCAATGTGGCAGTGTAGGTAGCAGTTGTATTGACAACACATATGTTGATGTTCATTGTATAAATTGTACGGTTTATGATTTTATATATGTTAGCCTGCCTATCTATCTATCTATCTATCTATCTATCTGAATGTCTATTGATAAATCTCTCTCCATTGATTTATCTTTCTATCCATCTGTCTGACTGCCTGCCCGTCTGCCTGTCTGTCTGCCTGTCTGCCTGTCTGCCTGCCTGTCTGTCTGCCTGCCTGCCTGCCTGTCTGTCTGTCTGTCTGTCTGTCTCTCTGTCTGTCTGTCTCTCTCTCTCTCTGTCTGTCTCTCTCTCTCTTTCTCTCTCTCTCTCTCTCTCTCTCTCTCTCTCTCCATTGAACTATCTATCAGTATCTCTATGTGTCTTGATATCCAACTTGATTCACCATTGATCTATCTACCCAGCTGTTGATCAATATATCTAATCATTGATCTATCTAACCATGGATCTATCTATATATCTATGCATGGATCTAGCCATCCAGTAAGATATCTGACCAACTATCCAACTAGGGATCTATCTATCAATGTATTCATTCAGTAATCTGTCTATCTATCCATCCATCTGTTGATCTATCTACCCATTTATCTGTGTATTGATCTATATATTTAGCTATCTGGTTTCCATTTGTCTATCCACTAGCTACCTCAGTAGCTATCAATCTGTTAAATACACTCCCTTCTCTCTCTCTCTCTCTCTCTCTCTTTCTCCCCCCTCTCCCTGTGTCTACCTATCTGGCTGTCATGTCTATTTAACCAGACTTACAAATGTCTGTCTGACGATCTATCTATCCATCCATCCATCCATCCATCCATCCATCTATGTCTGTCTATCTCTTTGTCTATCTCTTTGTCAATCTACTTATATATCCAACTGTCTGACTATTAGTCTAACTCTGTCTATTTGCTTGTCTCTGTGTGCCTGTCTGTCTCTTTTCTATGTGTCTTCCTGTCAGTCTGTCTATTTCTCAGTGTGTCTATTTGTTAACCTGTCTGTTCATCTACCTGTTTCCACGTTTGTCTATCTATCTGTCTGTCTGTCGGCCTGTCTGTCTATCAGCCTGTCTGTCTTTTTGTTTGTCAGTCTGCATGCCTGTTTTGCTGTCTATCTGTCAGTCTGTCTGTGTCTGTCCGTCTATTTGCCTGTCTATCTGTCTGTCTGCATGTCTATCAGTCTATCTGTCTGCCTGTCTATTTGTCTGTCTCTCTGTCTGTCACTCTATCAGTCTGCCTATCTGCCTGTCTATGTACCTGTCTAACTGCTTGCATGTCTTTCTCCTCATCTATCTGTCTGTCTACTTGCCTGCCTGTTTATCTGACAGTGTCTGTATGTCTCTGTGTCTTCCTATCTATCTGACTGTGTCTGTCTGTCTATCTATCAGACAAATAGATAGAGAGGCAGATAGATAGGCAGGGAGGGGGACAGACAGACAGATAGATAGGCAGGCATACAGACATAGGCTGCCTAGCTATCTTTCTGCCTCTCTACCTGTCTGTCTCTTCATCTACCTTTCTGTCTGTCTGTCTCTGTCTTTCCATCGATATTTTGTCTTTCTACCTATCTTTCTATCTATCTGTCTGTCAGTCTGTCTTTCTGCCTGTGTATCTATCTGACTGTCTGTGAGCCTATCTATCTATCTATCTATCTATCTATCTATCTATCATATTTCATATATATATATATATATATAAAGATAGAGACACAGCTAGATAGCTCTCTGTCTCTCTCTCTGTTTTTCTCTTTCTCTGTCTGTCTCTGTGTCTATATTCATTTGTTTATATATGTATCTGTCTGTCTCTCTGTATGTCTATCTTTCTATCTATCAGCTTCTCTGTTTAACTATCTATCAGACTGCCTTTCTAGCTTTCTGTCTCCTTGCATGCCTGTCTGTCTATCAATCAACCAATCAATCAATCAATTAATATTTGTTTCTGTATCTGTTTGTTAGCCTCTCCATTTATTTGACAGTTCTTTTGTCTGTATGTTAGTCTGTGTCTGTCTGTCTGTTATGCTCTCTGACTGTCTGCCAGTTCTCTCTCTGTCACTCTGTCTGTCTCTCTGTCACTCTGTCTGTCTATCACACTGTCTGTCTGTCTTTCTCTGTCTGTGTACATATATATCTATCTATCTATCTGTCTGTCTGTCTCTCTCAATTTCTTTCTACCTGTCTGCCAGTCTGTCCCACTGCTTGTCTATCTGTTGTTTGTATACACATATAGCTATGCAAATATATATGAGGGTAAGCCAAAAATCATATACACACTCTTGTTACTGTAATTTATTAAAACAAAAACAGGAGTTGAGCAATTACATCATTTTCGACATTGTCTCCTTGCTTTTTGATGCACTTTTTCCAGCGATCCACAAGCTTGCTTATTCCACTGGAGAAGAAAGTTTTCAGTTGGTCATGCAGTCATTTATGCACCATTTCTTGCTCTTCTTCATCTGTAGCAAATCAGCGACCTCATAAAGGATGTTTGGGCAGTCCAAAGAGGTAATAGTTGGAAGGGGCAAGATCTGGATTGTATTCAAGGTGTTCCAGCAGCTCGAAACCCAGTTTTGCAATGGTTTCAACAGTGTGGATGGTCATATACGGGCATGTTTTGTCATACAACAGTAACACATCCTTTGACAGTAGACCTTGGCATTTGGTGTAAATTGTTGGTTTCAATTTGTTGGCCAGTATTTGACTATAGCCTACACTGGTAACTGTAGACCCTTTCTTTAGGTAATGTTCCAGTATAGCCACTTTTGCATCCCCCTAAAATGGTTAGCAATGTGGAAGGTTGAGTCTTAAATATCTTCTTTGCTGATGATTCTGAGCGTTTCCTCTCCTTTTGGATTCTAGCTCAAAGTAATGAACCCAGGGCTCATCTTCTATGACTATTCTTTCCCCAAAAGCTTTGCCGTCATTGTTGTAGTGGTCAAGTAAGCATTGACAGATCTCCACGTGATTGCACTTACGCACTTTGGTAAGCTCTCTTGGCACCCATCTTGCACAGACTTTATGAAAGCAAAGATTGTCATGGATGGTTTTGTATGTAGAGCCATCACTAATTTGCAGGGAATATGCTACTTCATCAATGGCCACTTGTCAGTTCATGAGAACCATCTCTCATCTTGCTTCATGCTTATCCAGCCATTTTTGAACTTCTCAGCCCATTCATTTGCACTTTTACATAGTAGAGCGCTGCCCCCATATTGTACTGATTTCCTATGATATTTCCCAACCCCTGACACATCTTCATATCAGTGAAATCAGATCATTGATCGCTGTTCTTTGGTGCACACTGTCAGCAGAGTGGCTATATTTACTCAGTAACACAAGAAAGGAAGCTATATAAATATGTATGTATATATCTATATATATGTATATGCATATATATATATGCTTTTTTACTCTTCTACTTGTTTCTGTCATTTCACTACGGCCCTGCTGGAGCACCGCTTTTAGTCGAGCAAATTGACCCAGAGACTTATTCTTTGTAAGCCTAGTACTTATTCTATCAGTCTCTGCCGAACCGCTATGTTAGAGGGACATAAACACACCAGCGATGTTGGTGGGGACAAACACAGACACACAAGCACACACGTATATATATATATATATATATATATATATATATATATACATATACATATATACGACAGGCTTCTCTCAGTTTCCATCTACCAAATCCACTCACAAGGCTTTGGTCAGCCCTAGGCTATAGAAGAAGACACTTGCCCAAGGTGCCACACAGTGGGACTGAACCCGGAACCATATGGTTGGTAAGCAAGCTACTTACCACACAGCCACTCCTGCACCTATATATACATTCATGCATATATATATGCTCATATATATGAATACATAAATATGTATGTATGTATAGTCATATATTTACATGAATATATATATATGTATATATATATATATATATATATATATATATATATATATATATATATATATATATATATATGTATATAAAACTTACTTGGAAAAAATGCATGGCATTCGATCACATAATAATATAAGTAATATATAAATAATTGCATATATACATACATATATGTACATACCCACATATATATGTATATATACAGGCATATATGGGTACAGGACATCAAAAAAAAAAAGTAGTCAGCATGAGAAACGAAAGCATAAAAGACAAAAACGGAAAACAAACTTTTTGCTTGAACAGCAAAAAAACAAACAAACGAGATATGCAACATTAAGAACATTCCCTTCATCAGTTGTCCCCTGTTTTATCTACTCCGCGTTTTGAACGTAAGGACAAGACTCAACTTTGTTAAAACAGTCCTACCTGCAAAGCAAATTAAATAAAATTTGGGGCTTTTTGCAGAGTGTGAAAGTTGTAATAAAAACAGGACAGTGAGAAAAAAAAAAAAACAGTGAAAACAAAACGGTGAGGGCTGTTAAGCCAAGATGATGGGAAGTGGTAAAGGCTGGAAAAACAAGCTATAAATTAGTGTTAATTATGTCCAATTAACAAAACTGTAATTCCCCACCAGGTATAACTTCTTCAGCTTTATACTCCCGGTGAATTCGCCACCATCCTCATTACGAACATTAGCACTGAACGTCGGAACTTACAGACACGTGGAAATATGAAATTCACTAAATCTGAGACTATGGATTTAACGAACCCTCTTCTCTTTTATCCTCCTCCTGACACGTGGAATTATGTAAGTCACTAAAATTTAAGACTAATGCTTTTACAAACGCCTTTCCCTTTTTTCCTGTCTATTTTGTCCTTGTATTTTTTCCTTCTGTTTTATCTTTTCCATCTAATCGTTCTGAAAATGTTTATCAATTGTAATGAGGTAACTGCAAATTTACCCCCATTTTGATAAATAGAAACAGCTGTAAACTTATTCCTAATTTAATTAAATAACGATTTTAAAACACCAATGATCCACATATCATTGTTAATTATTGCTCCATTTCTTATCGTCTCTGTATATGTATATATATGCATATATATATATATATATATACATATATATATATATATATATATATATATAAATATATATATATAAATATATATATATAAATATATATATAAATATATATATATATATATATATGCATATATATATGTGGATATATATATGCATATGTATATATATATATATATATATATATATATATATATATATATATATATATATATATATATGCATACATATATATGGATATATATATATATATATATATATATATATATATATATATATATATATATATATATATATATATATATATATATATATGCATACATGATTAGCGAAAAAGAGGGAGAAAGAAAAGTGGGGGGAAAAAAAAAAAAAGAAGTGTCAATGACATGTGGTAGAGGGAATGTAATGGTAACACTTTTAAGTGATTTGCGGAAGGGAAAAAGAGGGAAAAAGAATAAAGGAGAGAGAAACAGACGATAAGTCGAAAAGTGAGACCGAATGTGGGAGAGAGAAAAAGTGTTTCCATGATATATGGTAGGGGGGAACATAATATTTATTATGTGGTTAAAAAAGTTAGTTGAAATTATTGATATCGAGAAAGAGAGTTAGAAATATAATTCTAGCAGAGGCGGGATATTCTGATAATGAGATTAAAGAAAGGCAGAGACAGAGAGAGAAATGGGGGTGAGAGAGAGGGAGGAGAGAGGATTGAGGGAGGGAGACGATGATGATGGTGGCGGTGGTGCATGGATTATGATAAGTGTGTTTTTTTTAAAAAATTGAACTAAGTTTTTTATATCACGTAACACATAACACATGAGCATAATTGCAGTTCCATGAAATATTCACACATGGCAGACATATGCAATTTAAGTGAAGGTTGTATCATATGTATGGGCTATTTTTTTTTTTGTTCATGGGGAAAATGGAAGAATAAGAGTGAATATTTATTTTATGAGTGCTGTGTATTAAGTCTATAAAACTGTGCATAAAGTGTGTAAAGTGTATATATAAGGTGCATAAAGTAATCATCGTATTCCGATTTCTTTCACCTTTTGATGAATAGCAGATGAGCGATTATCTTTCCATACAGACACAACACAGGCTACACTTTCAGGTTTTTTGGATAAAGTTTTCAGAAATGACCCCATAGGTTTACCATTATATATAATTTTTCATTAGGCATCCCATTTAAAATGTCCTGCGAGGTGTAGTTTGCCTGTGACTGGTTTATAGTTTATTCATAGCATCTGTAAGCCATTGGTGGTTTCATTAAATGGATTTATCAAAGCAATCAGAGTTAGGTGAAAAAGTGGAGGGTATAATAAATATATAATGCTCATTGTTTTTGAGGCCTTCCTAGATTGGGGATATTGATGCCTTTAGCATTCCTTATAAAGGTTTTGTAAGCCAATATCTAAAGGAAAGCTTGATGCCAAGATGGGATTCCAGTGGGATAATGTTACAGGAGAGAAGGACTGGAAAGATGATCAGTGCAGGGGTTGCTTGTGGGTGGAAACAAGTATCATGAGAGAGGAGAGTAGTGTGATGAGAATGTGTGAGTGAAAGTGGGATGAATCTAGTCACATCCAAGGATCAAAGTCCATTATAGTTCTAGTAGAAAAACAGAGAGAGGACACACAGCATATATTTAAATAACACAGAAAAATACTGGCATATCAAATATCATACAACAAAAATTACCTCTGCTTCTAAAGGATGTATGCTAATTAACAAATGTCGATTAAAACCAGCTCAACTTGAGTAGGGGAGATAATCTCAAGAACCAAGTATTCTCCAAAACTAACTTGCTATTAAGGAAAAGGACACTATATGACAGTGCTGTCATATAGTGTGCATATATACAACAGGAGATGCTTGATGAACTACAACTCACTTTGAACAGAATGCTCCCAGACAATTTTCACATGCAACATTATAACAGTATGTATGTGTGTATGTGAGTGTAGCGACAATGTAGCCTTTAATCTAATCAAGATATCCTTGGCCTGAAGAGTAGCCAGCATTCTGTTGAAGATGAGGCATATCTATTTGTCTGTTTGCAGCTAGTCTTGTAGCATTCTCTTGAAGGCAAGCTCCTTGTTTACTGTTTAGCTCAAGTCTTCTATGAGCTGCATTTCTGGCAGCATTAGCTCGAAGTCTTTGTTGTTGTTGCTCATTTGTCTTTGTTTTCCATGTCTTCAGAGCACACTTGTATATGGCAGGAGAGCATGTTGTGTGAGGCACACTTTACTTGGGATAATTGATGGAAACATCTTCAGTAAAAGTGCAATTGTAAGGTAGAGAAAAATTGAAGAAATGTGATTTAAAGTAGAAACGCAATTATGAGGTAAAAGAAAGATGAAAAAGATTTGCAAATGTGAGCACTGAGTGTCTAATTTGAATGACAAGAGATGTGGAAATGTAAACAAAGGAGATAAACAAAGAGCTTAATTACAAAATGGAAAGAAATAGCTGAAGGAGCTATGGAAAATATCTTAATAATCAGCCAGCATATCTTTATTATCAAAATATCTTTATTATCAGCTAAGCAGTGTGTGTATGAAGAAAGGATGTTTTAAATAGAACACTTATCTCGTTTTTTAAAATTCTTTCCAACTCTGGCTGCAACACAGATTCCATGCCTGCTCATGCGTATATATGCAAGAAAGGGAATATTTTTCTTAACTCTTTCCTTCTCTTCAGCAAGGTGGTCATAAATGCAATTCACTCTGCAAATTGTAATACACAGCAACAAATCCTTATTGAAAGTTGCTTGTGTCGATCAATTTGCATTTGTTTAGATGCATCTGTTTGGAAGAAGATGGACTTACAGTAAAGGGAGAATTTGCAGTTATTTCTAGAAAGGTGTGGCACTATGTTGAGGCTCCCCTCACTTAACTTGTGTTCTCAACCGTGTTTTGTCTATGGACCCCTTCGATTTCTATTTTACTCTACTGGACCTCCATAGCCATTGTATTTTTAGTATTAAACATCATTAGGAATTGTATTAAAATATTTTTTAATATTTTGTGCATTGTAGAAGTATAACCAATTTATTGGACATAAATTTTAACAATAAATCTTATATGGACCCCTAAGGGCCATATGAACCCCAGTTGAAAACCTCTGGTTTAGGTCATGATCATCTCTGGTCAAACAGATCTTTGATTAAAAGCATGCCTTCTGGGACATGCTGGAGTAGGAAGAAGTGGAGGAGATGGGGGATATGTAAAAGAAATGATGTGGTGTTAGGGAAGAATAATTAATATTCTTTTCTACTCTAGGCACAAGGCCTGAAATTTTGGTGGAGGGGGGGGGCCAGTCAACTAGATTGACCCCAGTACGCAGTTGGTACTTAATTTATCGCCACCCAAAAGGATAAAAGGCAAAATCGACCTCGGTGGAATTTGAACTCAGAACATAAAGATAGATGAAATACTGCTAAGCATTTCTCCTGGCGTGCTAACGTTTCTGCCAGCTCGCTGCCTTAAGAATAATAATTGGTATTAAAAAGTAATAAGGAGGTAGTTGAAACATGAGAGTGAGGTGGTGTGAACAAAGTAGGAGATATAATAAGGATAGAAAGGGAACTTAATAGAAGCAAATGTGAGACTGGTGAAGATAGAGAAGGAGGAAGGGAAGCAGATAGGTAAAAGAGGCATTGATAGTATTAAAGTGACAAAGGAGAAAGATAAAGAGAGAATAGACAGAGTGGAAGAGAGAAAGTGTGTATGTGTGTGTGTGAGAGAGAGAGAGAGAGAAAGAATAGAAAGAGATAAAATGAGAGAGAGTGAGAGAGAAAAGCATGAGAAAGGAGAAAAAAGAGGAGATGTAAGAATAGTTGATAAGAGATAGAGAAAAAGAAAGTGATGCAAAATCTTGATAGGTAAAGAGATAAAAGAAAGTGAAATAATAATTGAAAGCAAATGAGATAGAAAAGAGAAAGTAAGAGGAGTTAATGATATTAGAGTAGCAAGAGAAAAGGATGTAGAGATTGAAAGAGAATAGAAACAAAAGAGTAAGAGGTATTAATAGTATTAAAGTGGGAGAGAGACTAAGATGATAAAGAGGAGAGAATGAGAGATGAAGAAGACTGAAAGAATAGGAGACAGAGAGTGTGATTGGCAGAATGAGAAAGGTAGGAGGGAGAGAGAGAGAGAGAGAGAGAGAGAGAGGCAGATGAGAGGAAGTAAAGGAGTTGTGATAACATAGGAAAGAGTGATAATAATTAATTCGTTTTATTGGCCACAAGGGCTAATATCAATTAAAAACATATAAGGACAAAGACAGGACGAAGGTTACAAAAGGTTTTGTCCGAAAAGGTAGGAAAGTTCGTCTAAACAGAGGAAGAAAACGGAGAAAGATAATAGGCGTAGGAGTGGCTGTGTGGTAAGTAGCTTGCTTACCAACCACATGGTCCCGGGGTTCAGTCCCACTGCATGGCATCTTGGGCAAGTGTCTTCTACTATAGCCTCGGGCCGACCAAAGCCTTGTGAGTGGATTTGGTAGACGGAAACTGAAAGAAGCCCGTCGTATATATGTATGTGTGTGTTTGTCCCCCCCCCCCCCAACATCGCTTGACAACCGATGCTGGTGTGTTTATGTCCCCGTAACTTAGCGGTTCGGCAAAAGAGACTGATAGAATAAGTACTAGGCTTCTAAAAGAATAAGTCCTGGGGGTCGATTTGCTCGACTAAAGGTGGTGCTCCAGCATGGCCACAGTCAAAAGACTGAAACAAGTAAAAAAGTTAAAAAAAAAGAAGTAAAAGTTGAAATGCTCACAAAAGCATCAGAGCTATAAAAGCAGATGACAGTGAGAAAGGTGGTAAAAGATTTCAGGGAGGATCAGGAAGAGGTAGAGAAGCAAATGACAACACTGTGGTGGCAGTGGACAGTTACATAGTAATGAAAGATGGGGAGTTGTGATGAGTGGAAGGAAGAGATGGTGACTTACATACATACACTTACACAAACACACGCTCACTCAGAGACTTCTTAACCCTTTAGTATTTAAACCGGCCATATCCGGCCAAAATATTTAATCTGTTTTATGTTCAAACTGACCAGATCCAGGCTCTCACACCTACCCTACAATGTTATTCTACATTAAGTAGTTACACCATCAAGATCTTAAAGATATGAGATAATGCATGATTAATTCAAATCAATGTGAATCAATAAGCATTATGTTTGATAGAATGATCTGAACACTAAAGGGTTAAATATATCAATAGATGTATTATGTATTCATCATCATTTTAACATCTACTTTTCCATGCTTGCATGGGTTGGAAAGAGTTAATAGAGGCAAATCTTTTCACAACCAGATGCCCTTCCTGTTACCAGCCTACATATGCTTACTAGCAAGCTATAATTTTCCCATAGCTACACATGTTTTTCATAGAAGACTGGAAACAAACAGCTTTGCTTGAATGACAACCATCACACACACACACACACACACACACACACACACACACACACACACACACACACACACACACACACACACACACAACCACACACACATACACACACACACACACACACAGGGCTGGTACTAGGAAGTGCGGGGCCCAGTTAGAGAATTGTCAGTGGGACCCTCTACTCAACAAAAGCTGAAGATTGATGTTTTATGCTTTGTGTAGCACACCAGTCTCAGCCAAAAAGCAATAAGGGTTTGTGGCTCCACCATTAGCCATAATAGTATACTAAAAATTTGTCATAGTGCCTTCCACTTGAGTGTGTGCATGGGACATTCTCTTGGTATGAGGTCCAACTTGAACAAATCAGCTTAAAACTGGCCCTGTCTAAAATATGCCTAATAGGCTACTCTTTTTAATTTCCATCTACCACATCCATTCACAAGGTTTTGGTCAACTTGAAACTATGGTAAAAGACATTTGCCCATGGTGCCATGTGGTGGGACTGAACCCAAGATCACATGGCTGGAAAGCAATCTTCTTAACAATATGACCACACCTGGGCCCAGTACAGTTTTAGTTGATTTTCATTTGTTTATTTATTTGTTTCAGTCATTTGACTGTGGCTGGAGCACTGCCTTCAAGGGTTTAGTCAAACAGATTGACCCTAGAACTTATTTTTTTGAGCCTAGTCCTTATTCTATCAATCTCATTTGCAGAATTGCCAAGTTATGGGGACCGTAAATGCAAAGGTGCATGGCTCAGTGGTTAGAGCATTGGGCTTACAGTCGTGAGGTTGTGAGTTTGATTCCTGGACAGAGCTGTGAGTTATTTTTGAGCAAGGCACTTTATTCCACGTTGTTCCAGTTCACTCAGCTCTAGAAATGAGTTGTGATGTCACTGGTGCCAAGCTGTAATGGCCTTTGTCTTTCTCTTGGACAACATCAATAACATGGAGAGGGGAGACTGGTATGCATGGGCGACTGCTGGTCTTCCACAAACAACCTTGCCCAGACTTGGGTCTCAGAGAGTAACTTTCTAGGTACAGTCCCATGGTCATTTCTGACCAAAGGTGGTCTTTACTCTTTTTTACCCTATGTATATATATATATATATATATATATATATATATATATATAAATATATGTATATATAAATATATACAGTTCTATATTTAAGAGATGAGGAATTATTTACATTATTTACATTATTTACATTTGACGGATATTTGTCCTCATCTTGTTTGTTGTTAACACAACGTTTCGGCTGATATACCCTCCAGCCTTCGTCAGGTGTCTTGGGGAAATTTTGAACCTGGGTTCTCATTCCTAACGATGTTACTATTATTATATTATTATTATTATTATTATTATTATTATTATTATTATTATTACTATTATTAATCAGGTCGCTGCCGTGAATCGAACTCGGAAGCTTGGGGTTAGTAGCCCGCGCTCTTAACCACTACGCCATATGCCCGTTTCGGCTGATATACCCTCCAGCCTTCGTCAGGTGTCTTGGGGAAATTTCGAACCTGGGTTCTCATTCCTAACGGGCATATGGCGTAGCGGTTAAGAGCGCGGGCTACTAACCCCAAGGTTCCGAGTTCGATTCACGGCAGCGACCTGATTAATAATAGTAATAATAATAATAATAATATAATAATAGTAACATCGTTAGGAATGAGAACCCAGGTTCGAAATTTCCCCAAGACACCTGACGAAGGCTGGAGGGTATATCAGCCAAAACGTTGTGTTAACAACAAACAAGATGAGGACAAATATCCGTCAAATGTAAATAATGTAAATAATGTATATAAATATATATATATATATATATATATATATCATTTGAAAATCCAAGAGTCAGAGAAACAGGTACTTGTATACCAATCCTTGTATAGCCTTGTATATACTGTATCAGGATTGGTCCCCCCCCCCCTGAAAACTTGTATATGAAACCCACCACTAAAATCAACTAAAATGGATCTATAATACTGTATAGTATTATATATAGTAAAATTGATAAAAAAAAGAAAGAGTTCATTGAACTTGCTGTAGGAAGTGGAAAATGCAACATTTCAGATGAAGTCCTTCTTCAAGGAAAAATTGACTGGAGAGAAATTAATGAAAGACAGCAGTGTTTTACAGCCACTAAGTTAAGAAAAAAATTTCTGCTGTCTTACATTAATTTCTCTCCTGGCAATTTTTACCCGATGAAAGACTTTGTCTGAAATGTTGCACTTTCTACCCCCTATGTTAAGTTCACTGTACTCTTTTTATTGATCTTACAAGTCTTGCCAATGAACAATGTACAAGTCTTGCTAATGCAAACCAACACCAGTCTCTTTGGAGTCCGTTTAATAATATATATATACAAAGGAAAAGTGTGTGTGTGGGGGGGGGGAGCCCTACATATTCTATTGCAAGAACATAAGCACATTTTTATTTTTCACAGATGAGAGCAAAAGTATTCAATACACATATTATACTATATAAATAGCTCGTATATGTGAAGTTACAGTTTTAATAAATATATTTTTGAGACTCTACTTTCAGAATTGAGTACTCTGTAGTTTTCCTTCTTGTTTACTTTGCAGTCTTTCTTTTCAACTGTTAACATATTTAAACAAAAAATGATTAAGGCTATTGTCAAAGTTAACTACTTTTCCATTACTTACAGTTTATCACCAAGGAAGCAATCATCAGATGGTGTATCAATTATATATCCATGAAGAAATGTGTTTCTAAAGAAATATTGTAACTTACTTTAATACACATATTGTTTACTCTGTTTCTGATACCTGAAACACGAAAAAGTGCAGAGGTGCAAAATGTGAGAAGAAAAATATTTAAAACATTTATTTTTAAAAAGTATGGATACTGTCGAGTATTTGAGGAGCATTGCTTATAACTAACAAAGGAAGATATTAATCAAATTATATTTTCAGTGAATCAGTATAACAATCTCTTTTATTCATAATAATAATGGTTTCAAATTTTGCCACAAGGGCAACAGTTTCGGGGGAAGGAGATGAGTCAGTTACATCAATTCCAATGTTCAACTGGTACATATTTTATCGACCCCAAAAGGATGAAAGGTAAAGTTGACCTCGGCAGAATTTGAACTCAGTACATAGCAACTGGAGAAATACTAAGCATTTCATCCAGCGCACTAACTATTCTGCCAGCTCACCACCTTAATAATAATAGTAATAATAATAATAATAATAATCCTTTCTACTATAGGCACAAGGCCTGAAATTTTTGGGGAGGGAGATAGCTGATTACATCGACCCCAGTACAAAACTGGTGCTTATTTCATTGACCCCCAAAAGGATGAAAGGTAAAGTCACCCTCAGTGTAATTTGAACTCAGAATGTCTAGGCAGACAAAATGCTGCTAAGCATTTTGCCTGGTGTGCTAGTGAGTCTGCCAGCTAGCCACCTTAGTAGTAATAATAATAATAATAATGATAATAATCCTTTCTACTGGAGGCACAAGGCCTCAAATTTGTGGGGAGGGGACTAGTCAATTACATCACTGGTACTTAATTTATTAACACTGAGAGGAGGAAAGGCAAAGTCGACCTTGGTGGAATTTGAACTCAGAATGTAGCGATGGGTGAAATACTTATTTCTTTATTGCCCACAGGGGGCTAAACATAGAGGGGACAAACAAGGACAGACAAAGGGATTAAGTCAATTACATCGACCCCAGTGCGTAACTGGTACTTAATTTATTGACCCCGAAAGGATGAAAGGCAAAGTCAACCTCGGCGGAATTTGAACTCAGAACGTAGCGGCAGACGAAATACCGATAAGTATTTCGTCCAGCGTGCTAACGATTCTGCCAAACCATCGCCCTCGATGGGTGAAATACTGCTAAGCAATTCGTCCAGCACGCTAACGATTCTGCCAGCTCGCTGCCTTAATAATAATAATTATTTTTTCATCTTTTTGTCACAAAGGCACTTATAATAATGATAATAATAATGATAATAATAATCTTTCTCTGGGCATGTGTTATTTGAAGGGAAATAACTCTATCTTAGCTAAATTAGTTGTGTCTATCTGTCTGTCTGTCTGTCTTTCTGGATGTATGCCTTTTTTTCCTTCATGCGTATAGAGAGAGATGTGTTTGTGTCAGTTGGGTTCATTTTCAATACATTCTATTTTTCTCTCTTTATATTCATTTTTGTTTTTCTTTATGTTTACCATTCAATGTTTTTCTCTTTCTCTCTCACTTTCTCCTCTCTCTTTCTGTTTGTGTATGTATCTGTGAACATCTGCCTTCAGCTTTGAAACATCTTTGCCAAAAAAGGCCATTGCCAAAACCAGTTTAGTCCAAAAATGGCTTGCAACCAAACAGCGTCATCCAATAGCCCCATCCCAATATAACCTTCTTTAAATTTAAAAGTTAATATACATGCATTCCAAATTGTAAGCCATAGTTTTGCACCTAGGTAACCTAAATTTTGCTTAGGGACACAAACTTCAAAAATAAGGCTGTAGGCTTAATGACTTTTAAGTTTTAGATTTACGCATTTTTATGTTGTTCAGTTTGAACCATCTTTTGAATTTCTTTGATGCAACAATTCTGAGTGAATCAATACATGAAAAGTGGATTTTTTGGTATGTGTGTAGTATTGGTTGTGTATGTGTGAGCCCAGTAAAGCTTTGACTCTTTCAGTAGTCAGTATGGTGTACTGTTTGTTTGTGTGTGTATGTGTGTTTAGACTGGTGCAGTTTTGGCTCTTTGAGTAGTCAATGTGATTTAGTGTTCATTTTGTGTGTGTGTGTGTGTGTGTGTGTGTATGATCAGTGATATTACGTTTGCAGTGTCAGGTAAGTGTTATTTAATATTGGCTGGTTGTCACTATGGTGTAGAGTTGACTGTATGCATATGTATATTTGTGGTCAATACCTTACAGAGTATTCTACTGTGTGTTAGCTTTGATGCAGTTTTGCCTGTGTGGTCAGTCTTTCTCTCTATGTGCAACCTATCTGTAGATTTAACTTTTTGTGTGTTCAGTGTGATTTAATGTTGGCTGTGCATGTGGTCAGCGTGACATTGTATTGACAATGTGGTCAGTTGTATGTAGTGGTTGTGTGTGTTGTCTGAGTGGCCAGTGTGATGTACTATTGTCTTTGCATGTGATCGGTCAGAAGCAGACTCAGCCATTTGGTCAATATCATGCAGGCTGCTAGTGTGGCTAGTGTAATGTAATGTTGAGTTTTTGTGTGGTCAGTTTCACACAGATTTGTCTATGAAACAGAAGAGAAACAGTTTGTTGAGACAGTACCACCACACTGATACCTGACAATACTGAGCTTAAATCCTGCTTAGGTTAAATTGCCCTGGTGTCTACTTAATTTCTTACCACATATAAACAATAAGGACTATCACATGTTTGCATACCCACAAGTGTAGGAGTGCTCTGTGGTGCACTCTTGTAGCAGTGCAGAAATATAAGTGTATGACATTGTAGTTATACAGCAGTATATCAATAAAGTACAGCTGTACAATAGCACAGTTCTAAGTACAGCTGTGCAATAGTGCAGCTCTACATGTGACAGGTAATAGTATCTGTAATTGGTGCATCTGATGCAAGTCTAACTTACAGCTGCATTAACACCTATATTTCATTGCACTTTCTCTATGCATGTGTATCTGTGCAGCTGTGAAGCATGTAACAGTGTGTGCATATGAGCAATGATTTGCGTAGTGACATGGATTAATGTGTGTGTGTGTGTGTGCATGTGTAGTAGAGGCTGTCTTGCACTATGTGCAATAATGTGTGTGTGTATTGCTATGCACTTGTCACTGTATTACTCTGTGTGTGTGTGTGTGTGTGTGTGTGTGTGTGAGAAAGTATTACTCTGTATGTATGTGTGTGTGCATGTATTACTATATGCATGTGGTTCTATTACTGTGCACTTGTCTCTATTATTTTATGTAAGTATTACTTAATGGTATGTGTTTGTATTACTAAGTGAACGTCTGTCTATCATTGAGTATGTGTGTGAGTATGAGAGAATATTATTATGTTTGTCTATGTGTGTGTGTGTTGTCTATGTGATTTGTGTGTGTGTTGTTTGATGTTATGTGTTTGTGCTTGTTACAGTATATATATTTGTGTGCTTACTGGTGAATGTCTATGTTTTCCTGTAAGTGTGTGTGTGCAAGGATGTATCTATGTATTAATTGTCTGTCTGTATGTTTGACTCTCTCTCTATCTCTCTCTCTTTATATATATATACAATAAGGACTATATATATATGGCTATGTATTCCTGTATTGGTATGTATGTGTTTATTATATAGTGTATGTGTGTGTGTGTGTGTGTGTATATATATATATATATATATATATATATATATATAGATAGATAGATAGAAAGATGGATAGATAGATAGATAAATAGATAGATAGATAGATAAATAGATAGATAGATATGACTGTGTACTCTGAGGTCAACTTAGCCTTTCATCCTTTTGGGGTTGATAAAATAAGTACCAGTTGAGAACTGGGATCAATAATCCACAATTGGCTAACCCATCCCCATAAAAATTTCAGGCCTTGTGCCTATAATAGAAAAGATATGATTCTGTATACATGCATGTGTGTGTATTAGTATATCTATGTATTATATACAGTGTGTGTGTTTATGTATGCTGATATGACTGTGTTCCTGTATGAGTGTGTTGGTGTGTGTGTGTGTGTATGTGTGTCTTAGTATGCATCTATATTACAGTTTGTGTGTATGTGTGTGTGTGTGTATTTATGCGTATGTCTGATAAAATGCAGTGTCACCAAAACTACCTACTCCACACCTAACACTACCTCCACAACTGCTACTGCCCTTACCACTACAATTACTACCTCTACATCAGCTAAACTATCAACACTGAGACCACCACCACCACCGCTTCTGCCACCACCACCACCAACACCACCATCTCAAAATGTCTCCCAGCATCACTGCTCTTGTTACCATACCAGTACCACAACCACCGTCAATCACATCACCACTGTGACACACTAACACTACTGCCACAACTCACTTGTTACAAAAGCGATCACTACCATTTCCACCACCACCACCACCACCACCACCACCACTACCACCACCACCATGGCTACTATTACTGTGTTGTAACCATACCACCACCACCACCACTACCACCTTCCATCCCCACCACAACTGCCACAACCAGTGTTCCTATGCCAACAGTGACACACCCACCACATGTGACTGTGTACACCCCACAACCCACCCACCTCTCCCTTTCTCTCTCTATACCAAATTCACTCCTCTAATTACACCCCCACCTACTTACATAATTATATTCTTACACCTCTCATCCATCTTCCCTCCTATACATACATACACACACACACACCTGTATTATTTAACCATGTCATTATGCAGCCTCCTTCTACAGCCACCACCATCTCTATCAACTTTTTGACCACCATTTTGTTCTGGTGACTTCCATCATGTGACAATTTCCCTCTCTCACACACACACACACACACACACACACACACACACGTTCACTCATTTGCGTGTGACTGTATATTTCAAGATGTATGTATGTACGTATGTGTGTGCTAGGCAAGTTGACAGTAAAGAAGGACTTAACATGAAATAGATTGTACAGGAGAATTTTAAAGAAAGATCACTCAAGAAATGGAATCTTGTAACTAGCCAGAAGTAGTTGACAACTTCAATTACTCAGGTGACCTAATCAGTTGTGGAGATAAGTGAGTATTATGAAAACATTGTAGCCAGAGTAAGGATGGGGTGCTTAAAGTTCAGGAATATATTGACCTTATTTGCAACAAAGGTAATAGGGCTTCTCTCTTCTTATGGAAAAAGCAAACTCTATCGCACTTGTATACAGAGTGATATTGGATGGTGGCCAGACATTGACTTTAAATGTTGAGGATGTGTGAAGGATGGGAAGAAATGAAGCAGTTATGTTCTACTGAATGTGTAATGTCAACGTGCTTTGAATGTGAATGATAGAAATAAAGGTGAGATTAAAGAAAAAATTAGGTATAAAGGGATTCAGTTGTTATATGTGGATACTGGGTGAATGAGTACCCAAATGATTCCAATGGATGGAATCTGTGGAAGAGGAAGACCACAAAAAGCTATGGTGAAGGTTGATTGCTGGATGTGGACCTTGTCTGAGAATTCTGGGGAATCCACAGGTGGGAAGATGCTGTGTACTGGGGCAAATTTAGGTAATGTGTACCAGCACGAAAATAGACCTGCAAATTTATGATGATGATCTCTCTCTCTCTCTCTCTTTCTCACACACACACACACACACACACACACACACACACACACACACACACACACACATATATGAGAATTTTTTAGTATCCAGAGGACCCAAAATGGCAGGTAAGGCTATGTAAGTGCTATGGAAAGACCATAGTTAGACTTCCGGTTTGATAATAGTATGAGTGAGGAATCTAATGTGGGTTGTGTTTGAGTATGTACATGTTAAATAAAATGAGACAACAAATCCAAGGCATTGTGAAATTTCTAGGACATTTATAAAGAGAAAGGTAACATCTTGTAGACTACCTTTCTCTTTATAAATGTCCTAGAAATTCCACGCTGCCTTGGATTTGTTGTCTCATTTTATTTAATATATATATATATATATATATATATATATATATATATATATATGACACGTAAAAGCACCCACTACACTCTCTGAGTGGTTGGCGTTAGGAAGGGCATCCAGCTGTAGAAACTCTGCCAAATCAGATTGGAGCCTGGTGTTGCCATCCGGTTTCACCAGTCCTCAGTCAAATCGTCCAACCCATGCTAGCATGGAAAGCGGACGTTAAACGATGATGATGATGATGATATATATATATATATATATATATATATATATATATATATATATATGTATATATATATTAAGTGGAGGGAAGTTGTGGAAAAGACCCAAGAAGTCATAGGACGAGGTATTGACAGCTGATCTCAAAATGCTGAGCATTATGAAAGTGACAGAGGACCAAAATATGTAGTCATTGGTGTGGGTATTGGTTCCACATAAAAAGCACGCAGTAAACTATATAAAGTGATTGGCATTAGGAAGGGTGTCCAGCTGTAGAAATCAAGCCAAAACAGATTATAGGACATGGTGCTGTCCCCTGGCCTTACCAGTTCTTGTCAAGCTGTTCAACCCATGCCAGTATGGAAAATGGTCGTTAAATTTTGATGATGGTGATAATATATATATATATATATATAATAAAGTAAAGTTGTGGAATACCGTACGAGTGGAAATATATATGAAAGAAGGTTTGAAAATGCACTTATTTTAAAGATATTTATTTACTTAACCGGTTTCACTTTTTTAGAAAAAGATTATCAAAAGTCTTTGAGAATAATAAAAAATGTTAAAAAACAGTTTGAGTATTAAAATACATATATACATTCTTTGATGATAATAAGAGGAATATATTTAAAGTATAAAGCTTTGTATGAACTTTGTAGTGTTACATACTGATTATCACACATTCTCTGATAATAAGATGAAAATGTTTAAAGCGGTGTAAGTATGAGAATACATATATGGAAAAATACATATACATATTCTTTAAAACAGTGTAAGTATGAAAATCCATATATGGAAAAATACATATACATATTCTTTGATAATTGCGAAAAGTTGAGGAGGAACTGACCTGGCTTTTTTCTCTCTTGTGTGTATTGAGGGAATGTTTTGCTGTGTGTGTGTGCCGTTTTTATTGGTCCCAGAGTTTATTGTGGAATGTGTATATGAGTGTGTGTTTGTGTGTTTTTTGTGTCGGTGGGGATGTTAGGTGCGTGTACGTGAGAGTGTGCGTATATCTCTTTGTCTGAGTATGTATGTGTTGTTTTAATCGTCCTTGTGGTGTGTGTGTGTGAGAGCAACCGTATGTATGTGTGAGGGTGTGTACGTATGTGTGCATATGTGTGTGTATGTATGTGTGCATCTGTGTGTGTGCGTGGGAGTGTTTTGTGTGAGTGTGGGAGTGTGTGTGTACGTGAGTGTGTGTGTGTCTCTCTGTCTGAGTGAGTGTGTTGTTTTAAATACCCTTGTGGTGTGTGTGTGTGTAAGCAACCGTATGTGTGTGTGATGGTTCATATGTATGTGTATGTCTGTATGTGTGCGTATGTCTATTTGTGTTGTGTGTTGGTGGGGGTGTTATGTGACTTATCCCCTTCCCAAAATTGCTGGCCTTGTGTCGAAATTTGAAACTAATATTATATAACTAAATTTCTAGTGCAAACTCTGTACTTCTTTTCTACAAATTTACATTAACATTTATCCCCTTACACACACACACACATGCATATTGAACTTCCACTCTTCTGTGATTGCCTGTATCTGATGGAAGTCTGCCTCAATGAACTCTGTCTAACCCATGCTGTCATGGAAAAATAGAAATTTTATATATATATATATATGTGTGTGTGTGTGTATTTTTATAAATGTGGCCTAGACCTTTGGTAATATACTGTACTTGAGAAGACCTTGCAAGCCAAGTGAGATCATAGTTGTGGTTGATGTTGGTGTTTTGTAACTGGTACCCATGCCAGTAGCATGTAAAAAGCTATCCCCTACATTCTTGGAGTGGTTGGCATTAGGGAGGGCATCCAGCTGTAGAAACCATGCCAAATCAGATTGGAATGTGGTGCAGCTCCCTAGCTTACCAATTTTCAGCCTAATCATTCAACCCTTGCCAGCACAGAAAACGGACGTTAAATGATGATGATGATGATGTTTTTATTTATAAATCATATATAGTGGCCACCAATTCAATTTCAATCATAAACATGTTCTCATAGCAGATGTATTCCTGTAACAGGTTTGGTAGCAATTCTACTATGGGCCCTCAGCTGATGATAGATTTTGTGATAAATTTTGCAAATAATTTCATCAACACCTGCTCCAGTAACATGCACCAGTTCTGGTGCATTCATCCAAAATGAATTTTTAGCCCAGCAGATGATGAGCACATTTCTGGACATAAAGGATAAGAGTAATCTTCTGGGTCTATAGCATTATATACACATAAATATCCTTTGTTGGTCTTCTGATTTGCAACCTTTCATTATTGATGACACATCTGGCTTTTGAAAGTGTAGTGCAACCACAGACAATATTGGTGAGATTATCTCTGAACACTCCACTATGAAAATTTTCAATTACCTACAGTTTTTGAGCATTATCTTTAACAATTTGCTGGTCAATTTAATTTTTTCCCCCGCTGCAAGCTTTTCTTCTTCATTATTGACCACAATTCACTTCTATTCAATATGAGACATTCCCAATTAGTAATGCTGGTGTTCAAGAACTTAAGGTTGTTTTACTAAGGTTTTGAAATCTGTTTTTTTTTTTTTTTTTTTTTTTTTTTTTGCATTTGTACTAGAGATGTTTATTAAGAATAATCTCCTGTGTGTAATTACTTTGGAAGCCTGAAGCTATAATTTTATCTTCAATAAATATACATATTCAATGTTCTTGCCCTCCTGCCCATTCCAACCCCACCAACACCTTTTCTGATAATACTGGTTCATTGCCCTTTGTTAAGTGTCTTCTATGTGTATACATGCATATATGCCCACTCATGTATATGTGTATATGTGCATGTGTGCATATATATCAAGACAGAAGCAAGCACCACTGCTACCATGTAATCCAGTATAGCTTGTATCATAGTTGAGTCACCTGCGGCTAAAATGGCACACCCACTAAGAATGCCTAGTGCAATTGGTTACTAGAAGCCCAGCAAGTGAAATAGAAGACTTGTCAAGGGGCAAGTGAACCCACTATTAGGTCATGGAGCAACATCAAATAGCAAGAAGAGAAACCAGTCAACAGATATGTTCTAAGGAGTGACAATCAGAAGCATAAAGTATTTCAGATTGCAAGGCAGTGTGCTAGTGAAACTTAAGAGGTCTTTGGTGAGAAGTGTTTTTAGAATGATAGTGGCACTCTTGCCCTTGTTGATGATGAAAAAGAAAAAGGCATGGAAATGCTGATTAGCTATCAGGAGAATGTATGGGAGAAAAGTCCACTCCAAGCTGATGCTACAGAGTACCCAGCCTGTCATGTCTACTTGTACATCTCTTACAATGATATTTTTTTTCACTTTCAATGGACCTCTCTCAATAGCAACACATTAATGGCTTGGCTTTCTGCCAATTCATTTGAGAGAACAAGAGTGACCCACATGTTCATGAAATGAAATAAATTAAAGCAAATCTGCCATTTGCACATACAAAGTTTCCATATGGAAGAGAATCAGTGTTGTTGATGCATGATCTTGCACAATGTCCACTACCTGATAACTGAAATTTCTGAAACTGAAATTTTTACCGAATAACATATTAAAAATGCAACATTCTTAATACAAAATATTCAGACTGTTTTATCCCAACTAATACAAGAGTTATGTGGTAACTGAAATTTGAAAGTTAATTCAAGTATATAGGGCCCTTAAAAGATTTGAGTGGAAGAAACATTGTGTGTATGTCTATGTATGTATGTATGTATTTATTCGTTTACTATTTATAAATGCTGGAGGTGCAATGGCCCAGTGGCTAGGGCAGCGGACTCACGGTCGTGGGATCACAGTTTCGATTCTGAGACTGGGTGTTGTGAGTGTTTATTGAGCAAAAACACCTAAAGCTCCACAAGGCTCCAGCAGGAGGTGGTGGTGAACCCTGCTGTACTTTTTCACTACAACTTTCTCTTACTCTTTCCTCCTGTTTCTGTTGTACCTGTATTTCAAAGGGCCAGCCTTGTCACACACTGTGTCATGCTGAATCTCCCCGAGAACTATGTTAAGGGTACGTGTGTCTGTGAAGTGCTCAGCCACTTACACATCAATTTCATGAGCAGGCTGTTCCGTTGATCGGCTCAACTGGAACCCTTGTTGTCGTAACTGACAGAGTGCCATGATTTATAAACACTATATGTATTCTGTTGTGTAGTTTATTCCTCTTTAGCATTTATTTGTAGTTATTAATATATCTTTCCTTGATTATATTGATTATATTTTAGCTTTTAAGAGGAATGCAAAATTTTTTCAGTTGATGTTGTACATCTCAGTGTTGAAACCAATAAAGGAGAAAACAACAAAACTGTGTATGTGTGTGTGTGTGTGTGTGTGTGTAGGATGTATAAGAAAAAGAGTGCGGGGGTGCAAAATCGAATCCTGAAGCACATTAAGATTTAATATCATCTCTTACTGTCAATATATTTCCAGTGACTTAAATGACCTTTCAATAACAGAACAATTACACCAATTATTATTAAAAATCCTTTTAATATACCAGATAAAATGTAATTTCATATTTTCTCATATATAACATCCATGTTTAAAAAATGGATTAACATAATCATCATCATGATCACATCCCATCCAAACCAACATTAATAAACTTCAATTATAATAATGTGTCAACATGTGGTATTTTGCCCCTTTTCATTAGCTATTTCCTAATGAAGTCTGTCATTAGTAAGGCCTATCATATATCTGCAAATGTTACTTTTAATAAACCATGATTGTTGCTGAAAATGAATTAAAATTTTCAGCCAAGCAGAAAATTCTGTGATCTTTGATTATATCATACAGTTGCCATGGCTCCTCTCTTAATATTTGCGCACCTTGTTTTAGCTTTACTTACTCATAAATTTGCCAGTCATTGGACTGCAGCCATTCTGGGGAACCACCTTAAGGGGCTTAATTGAACAAATTAACCCCAGTACTTGTTTTTTTAAAGTTTGGTGTTTATTCTATTGGTCACTTTTGCTGGACTGTTAAGTTACAAGGGTGCAAACAAACCAACATCAGTTGCCAAGTGGTGAAGGGGGACAAACATAACAAACATGAGACACACACACACACACACACACACACACACACACACACACACACACACACACAGGGCAGTGCCTGATGACTGTGCCAAGATGTCAGATGTGCTATAATAAATTGTTTGGCATGTTCTCAGCACAAGAAACTATTAGTAGCACATAAAAACATGTATTGTGTTTACTAAATAATAGTAATAATAATAATAATGATAATGATAATAATAATAATTATATATATATATATATATATATATATATATATATATATATATAGTGTCTACCAAATCCACTAATAAGGTTTTGGTCAGCCTGGAGCTATAATAGAAGACACTTGCTCAAGGTACTATGCAATGGGACTGAACCCAAGGCAACATGGTTGGGAAGCAAGCTCTTAACCACCTAACCAGGCTTTACTCTTGATAAATATGGTACAGGATCAGTGTCTTGTTAAAATATTCCTGATATAAACTTTTCACTTGCATCAGTTGTCAAGGTAACCTCTTTTTTGACATCATAAATCCAGAATGCTGGCTTTGATAGTAACATGAGTTTTATATCCTCACAAGCCTTTCGTTGCTGAACTCCCTTACAAGTATAGGACATTGCATTTACAAAATGATACATGTGGCAATATACTGTCTGAATTATGATAAATAAATCTATAGAGAAATGAACAAATCCAATAAAAAAAAATTGTATTTGCTTCTTATCCTTTGGTGGTTTTTATATCCATCGATCTTACTACAAAATGATAATCTTGTGACATACCCTCTTTTGCCAATCTGTAACTCGAAAAAGGGCAATCCCTCAGTCTCTAATACTGCCATAGTTTAATTTATCATTAAGTCTCATAATTCCAACCTTTTTATGATGTCATATAACTTCATATGTAGACTCTCAACTGTTTTAGTAACCAATGTATGCATCATCTTCAACCATAACAACATTATCAATGTCATTTACAACAGCATTTTGGTCTTTGAAATATAGCATTGGATATTTTAATGTAAGACACATTCATCTTAAAAATACACTGGTGTTATGTATTGTAATTTCTCTTACTTTAGAATTCATTTCTTTTTGGTAATTTGGTTAAAAATTTTGCTTCCCAGCCTTGTGGTTTCAGGTTCAGTCCCACTGTGTGGTACCTTGGGCAAATGTTTTCTTTTATAGCCCTGAGTCAGTCAAAACCTTGTGAGTGGATTTGGTTGACAGAAACTGAAAGAAACCCATAGTATATATGAGAGAGTGCTGAAAAAAGTTGCTGGCTTTGAGTAAAAGAAAATACAGAAGGATCAGTTAATAATGATTTTATTCAACATTTCCTTTCTCAGGTTTACACACTTATTGTAGAGATCCATCAGTTTTCCTAAGCTCTTTAAAAGAACTTGGAAATTTGTGCCTCCAACTAGGCCTTTCGCAATACCCTTAAAGCCAGGAACTTCTCAGCACCCTTGCATATGTGTGTGTGTGTGTGACTGTGTTTGTGTTTGTCCCCTATCACCACTTGACAACTGGTGTTGGTTTGATTACGTCCCCCATAACTGATAGAATAAGCATCAGACTTAAATACAACTAAGTGCTAGAAGTTGATTTGTTCAACTAAAACTCATGAAGTTGGTGCTCCAGCATGGCTGCAGCCCCATGACTAAAACAGATAAAAGATATATATGTATATATATATATATATACAGATATAGGGCAGGGAATCGTCAATTAGTAATAAAATTAATAATTAACAATTTTGCCAAGTAGTTCAGTATGAAAAAACCTTTATCGGTAAAACCATTTATAATCATAAATATACAGGGATTAGCAAGAGTTGCTTCTCCAACATACTGAAATTTTAGAAATAGCAGTCAAAGAACTACTGATTCCAAACTACAAATTTTTTTCTCTAACGGATGGCGATATTTATGGCATGTGTGCCATAAATATCGCCATCCGTTAGAGAACTACTGATTCCAAGCTACAAATTTTTTTCTCTAACGGATGGCGATATTTATGGCATGTATGCCATAAATATCGCCATCCGTTAGAGAAAAAAATTTGTAGTTTGGAATCAGTAGTTCTTTGACTGCTATTTCTAAAATTTCAGTATGTTGGAGAAGCAACTCTTGCTAATCCCTGTATATTTATGATTATATATATATATATATATATATATATATATATATATATATATATATATATATATGACAAGTGAGTGAGAGCTTCACAGAGATGATGACAAGCGACTGAGACTTTTCGTGATATGCTGTGCTTGGAAAGACTCATCAAGCCAAGTGAAATCTTAGTTGTGGCCGATGCTGGTGCCATGTATATTGGCATCCATGCTGGTCGTACATGAAAGCACCCGTGTTAGTGGCATGTTAAAAGCATCCATTACACACTTAGGGGTTGGTGTTAGGAAGGGCATCCAACTGTAGAACCCATGCCAAACCAGACTGGAACCTGGTGCAGCTCTCTGGCTCACCAGTTCCAGTCAAACCAGCTAATCCATCCCAGAATGGAAAGCAGACTCTACATGATGATGATGATGATGATGATGATGTTTGTGTGTGTGTGTGCCTTTTTGTCTTGACACCATATGATAGTTGTAAGTAAGTATCACTTTCACACAAGTGGTGTTGTTCATTTCCAATTGTCCATGGAAACATGTCTGGTCATGGGGGAAATATTAAGTTGCTCGGAAACAAGCCTGAAGATTGGTGACAGGCAGAACATCTTGCTGTAAAAAATTCCGTCTCACCCATGCAAGCATAGAAAAGTAGATGTTAAAATGATGATGATGATGATGATGATGAAAGTGGTGTGACCTCCTCCTCTTCCTCCTCCTCTTCCTCCTCCTCTTCCTCCTCCTCTTCCTCCTCCTCCTCCTCTTCCTCCTCCTCCTCCTCCTCCCCTCCTCCCCTCCTCCCCTCCTCTTCCTCCCCCTCCTCTCCTCTTCCCCCCCTCCTCTTCCCCCTCCTCTTCCCCCTCCCCTTCCCCCTCCCCTTCCCCTCCCCCTCCCCCTCCTCCTCTTCCTCCTCTTTGTCTTCCTCCTCCTCTTCCTCCTCCTCTTCCTCCTCCTCCTCTTCCTCCTCCTCCTCTTCCTCCTCCTCCTCTTCCTCCCTCTCCTCTTCATCCTCCTCTTCCCCCTCTTCCTCCCCTTCCTCCTCTTCCCCCTCTTCCTCCCCTTCCTCCTCCCCTTCCTCCTCCTCCCCTTCCTCCTCCTCCTCCTCTTCCTCCTCCTCTTCCTCCTACTCTTCCTCCTCTTCCTCCTCCTCCTCCTCTCTGTTTCAGCTAAATAATTCATGTCAGAAGGAGACTGAAATATCAATTTAGCATTTTGAATTAGACAAGAATCCAAACAAATTCTTTCATTTGCACATATTTAATAGTCTTTATATTTTCCGAGATCTCCATTCACCTTTCTACACTACAACTAAACAAATAATTCTTTTACTCCCACCAGGACGAACCTTTTCTAAAAGACTTCTATTAATTAGTTTCATCAGTTTCATTACGACTAATGGTTTAATGTTTATTGGCAATGATCTCGCTTCAAAATAACATGACCTGATATTCCCCTTGAGAAGAATTAAATCATCTAAATATTCCAAATTGTCCTGGAACTTCCACCTCATGACTTGATATTGAACTGACAGCATTTATTAATTTATCAGAAACATACCAAGGAATTTATGATTTTAATATATTTATTTATTGCATTCAGCAACAATAGCGGTTTCAGTATTGACTCTCTTTTTTCTTATCAGTTTCAATTAATGCACCAAACTTCTCAAAATTTCAGTATGTGATCTATCAAATTATTTTAGTCTTAGATTAGTGGGATCAAGTTCACTTTCCAACCATGTGGTTTCAAGTTCAATCTTACTACATGTTACTTTGGGCAAATATCTTCTGCTATAGTCCCAGACTGACCAAGGCCTTGTGAGTGGATTTGGAAGATGGAAACTGAAACAAACTCATCATATATATATATATATCTATATATATATAATACACACATACATACATACATGTGACTTGATAAAAGACTGAGGTCATGAAAAGTTTTTAGTTGATCAAATTCATTCCAGTACTTTTTGTGTTTTCAAAAACCTGGTATCTATTCTGTTGGTCTCTTTTGCCAAACTGCTAAGTTATGAGGGCATAAATAAAACTAACATTAGTTGTCAAGCAGTGGTGGGGGACAAATATAGATACAAAGACTCACACACACACACACACACACACACACACACACACACACACACAATGAGCGTTTTGCAGTTTCCATCTACTCATAAGGTTTTGGTCGACCTTAGGCTATAGTAGAAGACACTTGTCCAAGGTGCCATGCAGTGGAACTGAACATGGAACCATTCTTACCACGTGTGTGTCTGTGTGAATGAGTTTGTATTTCCCTTCAAGTTCTTGTGTGTTTTCTCACTGGTTGTAAATAATGCTTTCACTGATGGTGTTGTTTGCTTGCAGTCCACCACAAGATCATGTCTGGGCTTCATGACATGTCTTGATGTGTTGTATGATCTTTGTAAACAAAAGGCTCATTCATGCAGTGTTGTTTCTTTCTTGTTTTTCCCGTAAACATGTCTGAACCATTTGTACTTCAATAGATTGGATGATTATTACCTCACCTGGAAACAAGTGGGAGTTGGTGTCAAGAAGGGCATCTGGCTGTAGAAAACTCTTCCCAAGTATACTCTCATTTGACCCATACAAGCGTGAAAAAGTAGATGTTAAAATGATGATGATGATAATAATCAGACATGTTTAAGTTTGGTTTATTCACATCCATCCAGAAATCCATCGATTACTTGACTCTCAGTGTCAACTTGCCTTTTAAGCATTAACATTATTTAGTTTTACATTGATCATTGTAGATTCTCGATTCCAGTTTCATTAACACTTGCTGGATCTTCACTTTTTTCACTCCCCTCAACCTATTTTTGTCGATTTGCATAATGCCTGAAAGTGATTCTTTTTTCCATGCTTAATACAACTTTTACCAAATGCACAACAATTATATGGTGTATGTTTATCTTCACAAAAGTGGCATTTAGAATCAAATTTATACCTGTTTCTATTAACATATGACACAATGATATCATCAAGATCACTCTTATTTTCTTCTATTTTTGTTGTTGTTTCTGCTATCAGAAATTTAGAAATCATTTCACGCTGTTGAATGAATTCAATGCATGCATTAAGCTTCAGATCACTTGATTGAAGATATTCTAATGCTTTTACATGATGCTTAGTTGATGGCATGCCATCAGTGAGTCATATCATCTTTGCATGCCATCCTTCAGCTCCAATTTTTTTTTTTCAGATTCACAAAAACGAGCTAACTTGTGTAATAACCTTTTAATTGATTTGTCAGATTTCAATGTTGTGATAAGAATCTGACCCTTTCAGCAATTATCATTTCTTTGAGGGGTGAATCGTTGACATCATTGCAGATCTTATACCAATAAAATTCATTTCCTCAAGTTCTAATGGTTTCACCATTGTAGAAGTTTTTCATGTGGCCATCATACCTGTTATGATTAAAAACAAATCTGTTAATTGCTTGACATCATGGTGAGCTGGTGGAATCGTTACCATGTCAGACAAAATACTCAGCATCATTCCTTCCATCTTTATGTTCTGAGTTCAAATGCTCTTAAGGTGAACTTTGCCTTTTAACCCTTTGGGCTTTATAAAATAAATACACTTTATAAAATAAAGCACTGTGTTTGGTATGAATGACTAGCTTCCTCCCCAAACTTCAGACCTTGTGTCCTGCTGTAGACAGAAATATTATCTAGAAGCTTTTTGTTCTTGTAACAGCAAAGTGTTACAGTCATGCCTCTAGTTTATTTGGGTTCACAAATGGAACGTCATTATTAGCAGCTCATGACACTGTTGTTATGTCAGTGTAATTACTCATCATCCTGTAATCATACAAGATGATGTTTATTTAACAGCAATTATTTTTCTTATTGATGATATTAAGTTGCTCCTATAACGAGCCTAATAAATACATACCTAATCAAGTCTAATAATGTAGTCCTACTGTAAAGTGTTTATTCAGTTAGTCATCGTCATACAAAGTCATTTATCTCTGGAAGCTTCACACAACATAGTCAAGCTCTCTAACATTGAATTGTTAAACATTTTAATGCAGTCTTGATTACATGACCATTAGATGGAGTCACATGGTGTAGAAAAGCATGTAAAATACATGCAGTTCTACAACAATATTAGTATAACCATGATATCACAAAGAAATAATAACAACCAAAAGAAACTGAAAAGGTAATGGATAAAAATGAAAAGGACATTGTAGCAACTACACACACCATAAATAGAGAGTGTATAGCTATTGTGTTCTCTATAGTTACATAAATAATGTTACTCTGAAGCTTTTCTTAAAGTAATTCAGAATCATACAAAAACTAGTGAATAAACAAATGTAAACCATATTATAGCATAGCATTTGGTTTAATGGAATTATAAAGGTTATAGAGAGGTCTTTTCTATGTAGGATTAAATTCTGACAAAAAGTAATGATTAATTAAAGTAGTAAAACCAGATTGCAAAAATACTTATTGTTGGCAATTTGAATTTCACCAAGAACAAGTATATGCATGCATCATTGCATGTGCATAACACACACGTGCGCACACGCACACACACACACAATCATCATCATTTAATGTCCGTTTTCCATGCTGGTATGGGTTGGATGCTGATGATATATATATGTATATATATATATATATGTATATATATATGTATATATATATATATATGTATATATATATATATATGTATATATATATATATGTATATATATATATATATATGTATATATATATATGTATATATATATATGTATATATATATATGTATATATATATATGTATATATATATATGTATATATATATATATATATATATATATATATATATATATATATATATATATATATATATATATATATATACCTTTGTAAAAGAAAAAACTGTCCAGCCACACCATATCATCATCATCATCATCATTTAATGTCCACTTTCTATGCTGGCATGGGTTAGACGATTTGACTGGAACTGGTAAGTCAGAGGGCTGCACCAGGTGTCAGTCAGATCTGGCATGAGTTCTGTGGCTGGCATGGTTTCTTCCTAACACCGACCACTCTGAGCAGTCTGATTTGGCATGGTTTCTACAGCTGGATGCCTTTCCTAATATCAACCACTCTGAGAGTGTACCCAATTACACTCTCAGAGTGGTTCGTGCTAGGAAGAGCATCTAGCCATTGAAACCATGCCAAATCAGATTGGAACCTGGTGCAGTCCTCTGGTTCACCAGTTCAGTCAAACCATCTAACCCATGCCAGCATGGAACACAGACATTAAATGATGATGATGATGATGACATGGTGAGGGTAGACAGTTTTTCTTGTACACAGGTATTAAAATCTTGACTGTTTCTAGTTTTATCTCTTTTCATGTTAAAGATTTACCTATTTTTATTGAAGTTTCTTGTAAGTTGTTGTGTCTTGCGAGTCTTTAGTGTACATTGCTGGAACTGGGAATGGCTTCAAAAAGCTGCAGAATTGGCAGCCGACAGATGTGCATAGACCACTTGAGCCTGTGACATGGTGAACTCAATAGG
Organism: Octopus bimaculoides; assembly: GCF_046866305.1. Classification (NCBI taxonomy): domain Eukaryota; kingdom Metazoa; phylum Mollusca; class Cephalopoda; order Octopoda; family Octopodidae; genus Octopus; species Octopus bimaculoides. The sequence continues at coordinate 127,664,164 of NC_142931.1, forward strand.
AGCCGACTTAACCCCTCTTGGGTAAATGCTATTACAAAACAAGAGACAAGACAACTTGTTGCGACTAGTAAAATCCATTATCAACATTTCTTGGCTGTCAGTATTCTGGGCAAAAAGAGTTTTCACATAAAATTCTAGCTCTTTGAGTAACTCTTGTGTTTTTCCCATGGCCAGACATATTTTTCACAATAGATTGAAAATGAGTAATGTGATGTCAAGACAAAGGCACACACACACACACACACACACACACACACACGCACACATTTACATGATAGGCTTGTATGTGTGTAATTGACAGACACACACACACAATCATACGTTCTTATATAACATAAGTGTTTGTATATTTGTGTATAGTATGACGAAACTAGGAAGTGTCATGAGTTTGACAACACTACATGTTGATGACATCACTCCAATAAAGTCACAAACACATAGAGGATAACAACCTCAATAAAAGAATTAGGCTCTGACCTCAAATCTGTTTAGAGAGTAGAGTACCTGGTGAGTTGTAAACTATACATATATACATAACATTAAAAGTTCTCAAAGATAAATTTCAACTCAAATGCTGTCTTATAACTCCTATTAAAAGTGATTTGAGTAAAATCAATAATATCATATAAGATTTGATTACCTCTAGAATGCAACAAGCCACAAATCCACCCCTTTGAAATAATAGTAGCACCTCAGTCAGAAAGTGCTTTAATGACATCAAATGTAACTTTAAATTTATACAATTTGATATTATAGAACTTTACTCTTCCATTACTAAATCACTTTTGCAAAAAGCCTTACATTTCAGTTGTAGATTGATCACAGTTTGCATCATAGGCATAACATAATTATGCATGTTAGATACTCCTTTTTTTATGACTCATTTGGCATCAAATGTAGTTGTATAGACTATTCAACATCTTTTGTTAGTTTCTTTGATGAAATAGGTAAACAGATTTATTCATCCTGAACTCCAGACAAAATTTCACCCTCTAAAGATTAACCAAGATGATCAACTAATAAATAATATCTCAAAACAAGAATGCACCTCACTAAAATAAGATTGCATCCTTTAACAAATCAATTGAGCTTAGAAAACTTAATTGATATGTTGAAAGACATTAACTCCAGAACCTCTGTTAACACCAACACCAGTATTGTTAATTTCTTACATATAATCTTGATTTCAAATTTTGGCTCAAGGCCAGCAATTTTGGAGAAGGGGCTAAATTGATTACATCAACCCCTGTGCTCAACTGGTACTTATTTTATCAGCCCTGAATGGGTGAAAAGCAAAGTCAATCTTGGCAGCATTTGAACTCAGAATGTAAAAATGGGAGAAATACTGCTATGCATTTTGCCCAGCATGCTAATGATTCTGCCAGCTCACTGCCTTATATATAATCTTACACATAACCTAAGACTTAAATTCTAGAAAACGTAACCCATACAAAAATCTCACTGATGCTTAAAAATATATTAACATATGCCTCCTTCACCTTCTTACTATTCAAAAAGCATGATTAAGGAATCCCTGCTATATTGTCATTTTATTGGTCTGCCAATTATTTTAATGAAACATTACAAAGAAGTAAGTTTAAAGGAAAAGTACATTACATATAAAAAGAGACCACTGTAAATACATGCAAAAATAGTAAACAAAAAAAAAAGCAATCATAGTTCAACCTACCATTGAGCTATATGATCTTCACATGGTTCAATCCACCCTTCAGCTTAAATGCTAGTTCTAATATCACCTGATCTCTTCTACACCTAAAAAAGAAATATTTCCCCAATGGATTGTAAATTCAAAAAGATCTTTAAGAAAAACACTGTCAGTAGTAGCTACAGATGCTCTGACAATTTTGTTGCTTCTATATACAGAAAAATCTAACACACCCAAATACACAAAATTTAACCTCTTGAATAACTGCCATAACAACAATACTTGCCTACTTAACAGTAAAAGCTTAAAATATAGTATATTGTATGAAGATCTCTGATCAAAACAATAGGGATGCAAAACATTAGATCAGTTTGCAGGAAATATCTTTAAAACAGCATATAAGTGGCATAGTTTTTCACTCATACACAAAGAAATAATCCTCTCTAAATATATATATGTATATATATGTATATGCATATGTATGTACATATATGTGTATACATACGTATATGTATATATGTGTATACATATATATGCAATTTTATATATATATATATATATATATATATATATATATATAGACACACATGTATATATATACATATTTGTGTGTACGTATGTATGTTGTGTATATTTGTGTATGTATGGATGTGTGTATATATATATATATATATGTGCATGTGTGATTGCATGTATCCTTATATGTCTGTATGTATGCATATATGTGTATGTATGCATATACATGTGTGTACATGTTTGTGTATGTATGTGTGTACGTATGTATGCATATACGTATGTGTACGTATATGTGTACATGTGTGCATATATGTGTGTGTATGCATAATATATACTTACATACACATTTGTGTATGTGTGCATATATATATATATATATATATATATATATATATATCTGCATGCCTATGTAAGGGCTTGGATGTGCATGTATACATTCACATACCCTTGCATAAGCATAGACATACAAGCATATATTCCATATATATTTACATATATTTTCTGTCATACATTTTCCAGTACTTCAAACACATTTTTGAATTGCATTCACTTTCTCCCCCACTTTCTCTCATACACACAGATATATGTACGTATTTGTGTGTGTGTGTATGTTTATTCACTCAAATCTGGGTGTTTTGTGCTTCTATGCAATCCTTTTCACAAATGCATGTATGTTTTTCACACATGCATATTTACATGTAACTGTATGATGCTTTGACAATAAATCACCTTTATGGGATTTCAAATCTGAGAATTGTTATCTTGTGACTATAACTGTATTTTAAAAATTGATCCACAAGAATCCATTTCACATCAACATTTAACGTCTGTTTACCATGCTGGCATGGGTTGGATGGTTTGACTGAAGCTGGCTAGCCAGAGAGTTGCACTACGCTCTGATTGTTTGTTTTGGCATGGTTTCTATGGCTGGATGCCTTTCATAATGCCAACCACTTTATAGAGTGTATTGAGTGTTCTTTACATGACACTGGCATGGGTGCTTTTTATGTAGTACCAGCATGGGTGCTTTTACATGTCACTAACACAGGTGCATCTAACATGACACCAGCACAGGTGCTTTTTATATGGTAAGCTCTTCCTGAGAAACACAAAGCTCAGTTTGAGAAGTGTTATATATAAAACTTGAGCCCCAGAGTAACTAATGTTATAGTCACTTTGCACTGGTGTGAATTGTGACTGAGTGAAAAAATACTCAAGTATCATTAACAACAGTGGAATGACATTATTTATTCAGGACCAGGTATGAAAAACTGAGCAGGGACTCAAGCAGACTGAAATTTGAATAATGTTCTACACCAAGGATGTGCAACCATTTTTGAGATGTGTGTCACAAAGGACATGGTTCATCATCAGATGTGCTGCACTACTAAAAAAAACTGTTCTCATTCCTGCTCTCTGCATTTCATGACATATTTTGCTTCAGTTAATTATTTTTGTGAATTATCTTTGTACCTTGCCTGGGAATGAACTTATTAACCAATATCTTTAACTACTATGCTATGAGCATATGCAGAAGATAAAGACGTTTGTTAATGCAGTGTGGTCACCTAGTAGTTCTGAGTTCAATCCCAGGCAAAGCACTAAGGTAATTTACAAAAAAAAAAAAATGACTGAAACAAAAATTGTCATGAGATGCAGAGAGTGCAATGAGAACAGTGTACTCCTATGGCTCAAATAAAGGGTTAGGTTCAAAATTCTGATATAACAACTGAGTTCAACACAAGACACCTGAAGAAGGCTGGAGCATACAACAGCTGAAATGTAGTGAAATCAATAATCAAGATGAGGACACGAGTCTAACTGTTTATTATATTATAAACAGTATACATAATCCCAAGCTGTAGAAATGAGTTGCAATGTTACTGGTACCAAGCCGTATTGGCCTTTACATTTTCCTTGGATAACATCAGTGGCATGGAGATGGTAAGTTGGTATGCATGATCGACTGTTGGTTTTCCATAAACAACCTTACCCAGGTTTGTGTCTCAGAGGGTAATTTTTTAGGTGCAATCCCATGGTCACTCATGTCCGAATGGGGTCTTTACACTTTGCCCTCTTAATTCCAGCTGTTGCTGGAACTCATTTACAGCTGAGTGGACTGGAGCAAAATGAATTTGGTCAAAAATACAATGTCCCACCTAGTTCAAGGAAAATACAAGTGAGATTAGAAATCTACCACTGAAACAGTAACCCTCAAATTCCTTCAACAACGAAGCAAAGAAAAAGTAAAAAAGGGATTAAGCAATGAAAGAAAAAGGGACGAGGAAGGAGTAATAGGTTGTATCCCCTAGTCTGAATGGTATGTTTTGCTGTGTCCCATGAACATAAGAGGAAAGGCATTGCTGTGAACAGTGCCCAGTGATACTTCTGCAACAGCCACCCAACCTTGCAGAGTTCATTTCTCAGATGAGCTGCTGTTGTCCTGATTTTACAGAATAAATCAGCAATGTAGAATCTGAGAACACCTGAGGTCTGTACAGCTACCAGACTGAACAGATAGCAGCTGATCAAACTCTGATGTTTAGTTATCTTTCTCTCTTCTACATTATGGGCAGCGATACCTGGGTTTGTGACCAATTGGCTAGGCTGGAGGTGGAGAATGTGTCACATTGCATCACCAGTTAAGGATTTACCGACTTAATCTGGAACACATTGAAGAATCAAAAACATGATGTTAAAATTATGAGTGCACCTCTCTAACCACAAGGCTACATGCTTATTGCAAAAGGGATAATTAAAGATTTGTCACAAATCTGTAACCAAAAGGCTACAGATTTGTGACAAAGAGTTGTTAACAAATTAAACAAACTAATCAATAATTGATTAATACATTAATTAATGCTATCAATAAAGAGATGAACCACAATCATATTTTTGTAAAAGTCCTTTAACATTTGTTTGGAAAAATAAAGTTGTTAAATCTATCATAGTCATTGTTTCTAGGCTTGCACAGTCTCATTTTCAGGATGTAAATTTATCACAGGTGTGTGTGTCTGTCTTGTTGTGAAGATAGGTAAATTTTTTTGACATTTAGTTGTTTTGACCACTTTTGAAATTCAATCATTGTGTTTATATCATTAGTCACATCCCCTTTGTTTGTGATGTTTGCATGTATTGACTGTGTTCTCTGTGTTTGTATTTTAGCATTGTGTTCTGTTATCAGTCTGTATCAATATATATATACACACACACACACACACACACACACACACACACACACACACACACATGTATATGTAATGTATGTATGTATAAAACCAATCAGTTAACAGATGACACTAGATGTCACTGAGGATAACTATCACCTATCACATAACATAAAAGACAAAGATGGGTGGCAGATCAATGTCATGCACATCCAAATAAACTCAACCACATGATGACAATCTCTCTCTCTCACACACACATACATACACACATACATACATACATACATACACATATATATATATGTATTTACTCTTTTACTCTTTTACTTGTTTCAGTCTTTTGACTGTGGCCATGCTGGAGCACCGCCTTTTAGTCGAGCAAATCGACCCCAGGACTTATTCTTTAGAAGCCTAGTACTTATTCTATCGATCTCTTTTGCCGAACCGCTAAGTTACGGGAACATAAACACACCAGCATCGGTTGTCAAGCGATGTTGGGGGGGACAAACACATACATACAAACATACACACACACATACATATATAGATATACATATATACGACGGGCTTCTTTCAGTTTCCGTCTACCAAATCCACTCACAAGGCTTTGGTCGGCCTGAGGCTATAGTAGAAGACACTTGCCCAAGATGCCGATATATATATATACTTTATTTAAAAGCTGCAGAAATATAACAAAAGACTGTTACTCTGAGTTTCACGTTCCCATTCATCGGACAGTTTTGTTAGAAAAAAAACAAAACAAAAAAAAAATTGTCTGATGAACGGGAACGTGAAACTCAGAGTAACAGTCTTTTGTTATATTTCTGCTGCTTTTAAATAAAGCATATTACTCTACCTCTGGTATTTGAGGACTCTTTTTTCCACCTTGTTGCACATTTTATGTGCTTACTCCGGTATATATATATATATATATATATATATATATATATATATATATATATATATATATATATATATATATATACATACACATATACAGTAATTCCTCGACTATTGCAGGTGTTATGTTCCAAAAACCCTCACTGAAGGATTACCGTATATATACATATATATTAATAGTTATATATATATATATATATATATATATATATATATATATATATATATATATATGTATATGTATATATATGTATATGTATATATATGTATATATATATATATATATATATGTATATGTATATATATGTATATGTATATATATGTATATATATATATATATATATATATATATATATATATATATATATATATATATATATATATATATATATATATATATATATATATATATATATATATATATCTTTGATATCATCTGAGTAAGCCTGTTCATTCTATCTTCTTGTATCATTATTTTATTTATATATGTAATTATATATATATGTATGGATGTGTATAAATGTTTGTGTGTATGAATGTATATATATTTATCTGTGTGTGTGTGTGTGTGTGTATATTTTAGGCTGATTCTTGAATATATAAATAAAATATGATTACATTGGTAATGATTCTGACTGAGGTAGTATCAATCTTTGTATGATGAAGAATATTGTACATATAAACAAAATTCTAAGGTAGTTACTATTTTTCTGCATACATAATTAATTTTATATTTGTGTATATGTATGTTAGTGTGTATATCAATATGCACAGTCACACACACCAAGGCACGTGCGCGCACACACACACACACACACACCTTAATCTGCTTGTGAAATATTTAAGTGTCTATACATGAATATATCTATGTGCATCATTTTTAATGTGTATTTGTATATACATATATTTATAGTGTGTGTATATGTATTAATTTAAATTTTACTATATATATATATTGGTACACACATATGCAAAGAATTATATGTGTAGTGATGTACAGCTGCTATTGGCTGATGCATAACTACTTTTATATCAGTGGTGCACATGAATGCACCATTTGTGTGCACCATCTGTTAAAGTTTTGGGTCCATTTCTTTACTGATATTAATGTATGTGTTATTTCCTATATATATATATATATATATATATATATATATATATATATATATATATGTATATAATATGTGTGTGTATGTGTGTGTGCATGCACTCACTGCTAGAAAGAGAGGGTAGGGTGGTGGTGGTGAAGCATAGCAAAAGAAAGACAAGTGAACATGATGAAATAGAAATTTATGAAGAATGCAACACTTCATAACAATGGTAATAGACACACACACACACACACACACACACACACACACACACACACACACACACACACACACACACACACACACACACACACACACACACACACACTCACACACACACACACACTCATACACACACACACAAGTTAAAAATATGATCAAATGATCAATATATGCATAAAAAAAACGTGTGTGTGTGTGTGTGTGTGTGTGTATTTATATATATATATAATCATCAGAAATATACACATTCTCATGCACATATATTTAAGCAATGCACACATTGTGTGTGTGCGCGTAGACACATATAGTTACATATACATTGTGTGTGTATGTGTAGACAGATATAAATACATTATGTATACGTATGTTTGTGCATGTATAATATATATCATCATCATCTTTACTTTCAGTGTTTTGTCTGCTTTTCCTTAGTGGCATGGGCTAATCCCAGAATCATGTCGTTGGGAAGCTAACTTCTTACCACAAAGCCACACCTTTACCTATATACATATATATATATACAAAAATTTTATAATTATAAGCATAATTATAATTAGGGTTCAGCAAAATTGCTTCACCACATACGGAAATTTAGAAATAGCAGTTAAATACTATTCCACTACCATAATATACCACCCTATATCAGTACATACATATATATATAGAATATAATCTAATATTTCTTTAGTCATTACACAGTGATCACTTATAAATTTTAAGCTTATAAAATACTATTATATATTGCCAGCATGGAAAGTGAATATTAAATGATGATATATATATATATATATATATATATATATATATATATATATATATATGTATATATATATATATATATATATATATATATATATATATATATATGTATGTAAATATATTGATTGAAGTAGGCAAATTGTCATATTGAATGACTGATTTACCCTGTAGTTCCAGAATCATTCATATATATATATATATATATATATATATATATATATATATATATATATATATATATATATATATATTAGCATGAACTATCATGAAAGTTCTTTGACCAAATTTTGACATCAGAAAAAGAGCCAACAACATGAATAGAATGTAGTGTTAAACTCCTAAGCTTTCTTATCATACTTTGAAATCAGGAATTAATACTGCAACAGTATGTTATTTAAATTCCATACTATATAACTACCTTTTAGACTGGCTACTTCACTTCAGAAAAGTTTCACTGAAACCCTTGACCCTTTAGCATTTAAACAGGCCATATCTGGCTAAAATATTCTACCTGTTTTATGCTTAAACTGGCCAGATGTGGCTTTTCATACTTACCCTACAATATCATTCTAAGATTAACAGTTACCGCATCAAAACCTCATAGGCACAAGATGATTCATGATTAGTTAAAAACAATGTGGTTGAATAAACATTACATTTGACAATAATCTGAATGCTAAGCCATGCTGGAGCACCGCCCTTATAGTCGAGCAAATCGACCCCAGAGCTTATTCTTTGGAAGCCTAGTACTTAGTCTATCGGTCTCTTTTGCCAAACCGGTAAGTTACGGGGACGTAAACACACCAGCATCGGTTGTCAAGCAATGCTGGGGGGACAGACAGACACACAAACATACACACACACATTCACATATATATGTGTCTGTGTGTGTGTGTATATATATATATATATATATACACACAATGAACTTCTGTCAGTTTCCATCTACCAAATCCACTCACAAGGTTTTGTTTGGCCTGAGGCTATAGTAGAAGATACTTGACTAAGGTGCCACACAGTGGGACTGAACCCAGAACCGTGTGGTTGATAAGCAAGCTACTTACCACACAGCCACTCCTGTGGTTTTGTTTTGAGAGGGTCATTATGTCAATAATGATAACACAATCACTGGTTCAATAGTATTCCTTTATTACTATATATAATAATGTGTATGCATACGTGCATACATAGGTACATA
>NC_142931.1:127676185-127678685 GCF_046866305.1 Octopus bimaculoides
GTATATATGTACACACATCATGTGTGTACATATATTATCTATCTGTTTCTCTCTCAGTATATATATATATATATATATATATATATATATATATATATATATATATCTTTCACTTTTACTTATTTCAGTCATTAGACTGTGGCCATGCTGGGGCAATGCCTTGAGGAATTTTTAGTCACATGAATTGACCCCAGTACTTATTTTTTTTAAAGACTGATACTTATTCTATCAGCCTCTTTTGCCAAACTGCTAAGTTACAGGGACATTAACACTCAAACATATACACAAAGACATACACATAAATATATAAAATGTATATATATATATGATGGGCCTCTTTCAGTTTCCATCTACTAAACCCACTCACAGGGCTTTGGTCAGCCCAAGGTGCCATGCAGTGGCACTGAACCCAGAACCATATAATTGGGAAGCAAGCTTCTTATCATACAGCCATGCCAGATTTATTCATATATGTCTAACCATCTATGTTATAAGTTTCAGTTTCTGTGTATATGTGTGTGTATACACAAATAGAAGAGCCTGTATCTGTAGATATAAGTAAATATATAAACTTTTGCATGTATATATATAGTTATTTCAAAAATTTAACAAAAACACAACAAAAGGAAAATTTTACAAAAACATAACAAACAGAAAATTTGTAGCTAATTCCTCATCAGCCAACATCCAAATGATCATTACAGTTTCGCTCCTTTAGTGCAGACTTGTATGTTTATAGATATATTTTGGCATGTATGCAGGCCAGGGTTTGGATTATGTGGAGGTCTTTAAGCCAATCAGATGGCTGTGTGTGCAAGAATATCACCATGCAAAATGTGAGTGGGTATCACCTGAACTTTGTAGTGCATCAAAAATTTCTTATGAGCTGAATTATTTTCTTGTCCTGAAGAATAGGTTCAGTCATTGGATATGGTTGGTGATAGATATGTTGAGCATGGGATCTCAGCAGAGATCATTTGCAAGGGGGAGACATTTTAAAGTATTGTAGGTCCCCAGGCAAATCAGTGCTGTGGGTCTTGTGGTATTTAGTTACTGACAGCAAGCCACAGCATACATAGATTAGAATTTGGTCCCTTGACCCATGAGGTCCCTGGGCAATGCCCAGTATACCCATGCCTTGTGATGGCACTGCACCCACCTCTACTGTGTCTACCCCTTACAATCATCACATGTCCATTATCATCTGCCCATACTGTAACTACTATTCATTACCTCCACCTACTTCTGTTGTGACTATTGTACTCTACCATCACATATCCATATCACTATCAACTACCTGTACTGTAACTATTGTCCATACCATTATCACTTACTCAGGGCCATCTTAGTAGCATCATAGGTCCCCGACAAATCAATGCATTAGGCAACTATAGTATTCATATATTGACTGCAAGCCACATCATACATAGATTAGAACTGGGCCCCTAGACTTATGAGAGGCCAGAACAACTACTCAGTGTGCCCATACTTTAAGATAGCACTGAGGGAGACCCCCAAAATTGGGGTTGATTTTGATGGCTCTAGCTGAGTGTTGCACATGATTAAGAGTGAGCGTGATGTGTTTTATTGTCATGAATAGCATTTATGTTTTCTTACTGTTTAAAGAGACAAGATTGGCATATCCCTGTTGAAGGGGTCTCTGTTCATGGAGTTAGTGTGAGTTTGGCATGTGGTGTCTCGGTTGTAAATGGAAAATGTACTGTTGGGGGATGTTTGAGAATGGATTGAAGAGTAGTGTCATCTGTATAAAAGTGGGTCTTGTTGTCTGTGAAAGCTGGTAAGTAATGTTTTGAAGAAAGAGAGCAAGGAACAAACGATTTGATAAGAAGCTACCAATCCAAGAAATGCAAGACAGGTGGAGCCTATAGGCAGAAAGCTTCGATAAGAGATTCACATGCCCAGATATGGTAAAAAACTTGGCTGAAGTTGAGAACAAAAACATTGCTTTCTCCAAATTCCTAAATTCCTCTAATGCAAGAGCTTGCTGTTCAGGAATGGAAGAGATTCGACCACCAATGGAACTGATTTTATAGAAGTTTTACTGATGGTCATTAAGGAGAGAGAGAGAGAGAGAGAGAGAGAGAGAGAGAGAGAGATTGGCGTATGTCTCCATTACCTTACAGGTGTTTGTCTTGGATGCAATATGGTGACGATAGTTTGCAGAATGAGAGCTGTTTATCGCTTTTGGGGAATGAGTTATACTAGCATGTTCCCAAAGATCAGAGTAGGTCTCTGTGGAGAGAGAGAGAGAGAGAGAGAGTGAAGACTTTGATGAGAATAGAGGTTAGCTCTGGAGGACAATGTTTAGAGACAAAGGATTGAAGAAGACCTACTCACCTGTGCAAGCATGGCAAAATAGATGTTAAAATGATGGTAGTGGTAGAGACTGAGATACATAATACATTTGGGTCTCTCGCCCATTATGTTTCTGCCCTCCTATTCATGGTTCCAGGTTTCTTATGTAACAAAGAATTACACT
>NC_142931.1:127683685-127704458 GCF_046866305.1 Octopus bimaculoides
ATTGAAATAACACTATTCAGGCATGGCTGTGTGGCTAAGAAGTTTGCCCCACTGCATAGCATCTTGGGCAAGTGTTTTCTACCATAGCTATGGGTTGACCAAAGCTTTGTGAATGGATTTGGTTGATGGAAACTGAAAGAAGCCTGCTGTATAATACATATCTGCTTGTGTTCCCTTGTTTTGACTTTGTGCTGTAGCTGTAAACAACCATCAACATCGTACAAACAATGTTGTTTGTTTCCACTCTCCCATGAAAAGAATGTCTGGCCATGGGGAAATATTATCTTACTTTGGAATAGATGAAGGTTGGTGATAAGAAGGGCAAATGTGTGTAGAAAACTTACTCTAACAAATTACATCAGACCCATGCAAGCATAGAAATCATCATTTAATATCTGTTTTCTCTGCTGGCATGGATTGCTCAGTTTGACAGGAGCTGGTATAACCAGGGGCCATTGTCTGTTCTGGCATGGTTTCTATGGCCAGATGCCCTTTCTAGCACCAACCACTTTACAGATTATAGACAGTAAAAGGTAAAGACCCCCTTTGGTCATGAATGACCATGGGATTGCACTTAGAAAGATACAAGTCCGGGCAAGGTTGTTTATGGAAGACCAGCAGTCACCTATGCACACCAGTTCCCCTCTCCATGCCACCGATGTTATCCACAGGAAAGGCAGAGGCCAATACAGCTTGGCACCAGTGGTGCTGCAACTCCTTTCTGCAGCTGAGTGAACTGAAGCAACATGAAATAAAGTGTCTTGCTCAAGAACACAACTAACAGCTCAGTCTGGGAATCAAACTCATTACCTCATGATTGTGAGCCCAATGCTCTAACCACTGAACCATGTGCCTCCACTTTACAGAGTATATTGGATGCTTTTAATGTGGCATCAGCACCAGTGTTTTTACATGGCACCAACACCATTGCTTTTTTTATGTGGCACCAGTATCAGTTCTGCTGTAGTGGATGGGTCTTCTTGAGTACAATGAGGCACCAGATATTTCAGTCTTTGTGGATGTTAAGTAATGATAAAGATGATGATGGTGGTGGCGGCGGCGGTGGTGTATAAAGAGACAATTGAAAACTACAAAGCATTTTGTTCAGGTCTTAACTGTTTCCATCAAGGAGCCCTTCATATCCAGGATTACCCTGATCACCAAGGCAAAGTTGACCTTGGTGGAATTTGAACTCAAAACATAGCGACAAGCAAAATACCACTAAGCATTTCGTCCAGCATGCTATTGATTCTACCAGCTTGCTGCCTTAATAATAATAATAATCCTTTCTACTATAGGCACAGAGTCTGAAATTTGGTGGAAGGGGCATAATAATGATAATAGCAGCAATAACAATATAGAACAACAAAATAAGAACACCAAAGGATCCCTAAAATAGGGGAAGGTGATTACATTGGATGATTTAGGACATACTACAGACGAACCTTGATTACTGATTTCTAAATTATATAGAAGACTACAAGTTTATGAGGAGTGAATAATTGATCAAATTGACTTGAAATTTGTATTTTGATTAGTCCTCTAATAATTCTTCTATTCACTGTCCTAATATTAGCAGTGATGATGATGATGATGATGATGAAAATAACAATAATGATGATGATGATTTTTTTTCTCAGTATTTTTTCAACCTTCATGTCAATTTCAAGCAGCAACTCACTTATTTCTTTTGAGTTGCCGTCAAGCTAAACAGTATTGTTACATACATGTGATAATACTTGACGAATCCAGAAGAATTCAAATGTATTGATTGAATATAATTTTTTTTCTTTTTTTTTTTCTGTTCAACTATTTCCTGACAATCATTTATCAAAAGGTTTAATCTCATGTCTTCTGGGGAATCAAGAAAAAGAACACTTAATCCAAGTGATAAAACAACAAGTTTGATGTTATTCAAACATATATACATGGCAGCTTTTAGGTCAAGAAACTATCGATAAACATCCATGTAATACAACTTGAGCCTTCAGGAGACAATCTGTAAAAGCAGTTGTTAAAGAGGACGCAACATGGAATATACCAATGCATTCAGATCCTTTAAGCGTTTGAGGATTATAGAGTTTGTCCTTTCTTTGTTTGGTAAAAGATGTCTGTTATAAAGGATGCTTATCAGTTGCGTTGAATGTTTAATAACCTTGAGTGGCTGTGTGGTAAGTAGCTTGCTTACCAACCACATGGTTCCGGGTTCAGTCCCACTGCGTGGCACCTTGGGCAAGTGTCTTCTACTATAGCCTCGGGCCGACCAAAGCCTTGTGAGTGGATTTGGTAGACGGAAACTGAAAGAAGCCCGTCGTATATATGTATATATGTGTGTATGTATTTGTATGTCTGTGTTTGTCCCCCCCCAACATCACTTGACAACCAATGCTGGTGTGTTTACGTCCCCGTAACTTAGCGGTTCGGCAAAAGAGACCGATAGAATAAGTACTAGGCTTACAAAGAATAAGTCCTGGGGTCGATTTGCTCGACTAAAGGCGATGCTCCAGCACGGCCACAGTTAAAAGACTGAAACAAGTAAAAGAGTAAAAGAGTAAAGAGTACTGTGTATTGACGCTGCTATGATTTTAGTATTGGACCACTACACTGTTGTATACTGTACTGGTCATGTTGACTGACCCTGGTTTCACTGACCATAACACCATTGAGACTGTTAACATCTCACATTTGCATTATATTCTTGGTGTTTTTGTTATTGTCATTTAAGTTTGCATTTTCGTAGATGCTGGTGTGGCTGTGTGGTATGAAGTTTGCTTCTTGGTCACATGGTCCTGGGTTCAGTTCTGTTGTGTGGCACTTTGGGCAAGTGTCTTCTACTTATAGCCCAGGGTCAACCAAAGCCTTATGAATGGATACAGTAGATGGAAACTGAAAGAAGCCTTTCATGTGTGTGTATGTGTCTGTATATATATATATATGTGTGTGTGTGTGTGTGTGTGTGTGTGTATGTTTGTGTCCCTTTGTCTTTATATCAGATAATAGTTGTAAATGATTGCCACTGTCATTCATTTCCAGTATTTTGCAAGAATGTGTCTGGCCATGTGTCTGGAAATATTACCTTGTTTGGGAACAAGTGAAGGTTAACAACAGGAAGGGCATCTGGCAGTAGAAAATCTGCCTCAATAAATTTATCTAATTCATGCAACTATAGAAATGTGTGTTAAAATACTGATGATGGGATCAATTTTTTTTTTTCTTTTACGCTTCTCAACTTGTAACTGTCTTTATAAGAATGTTTGTTTCTCTGTCATTTATTTCTGCTCATTTGTTTTTTTTTTTTTAAAGAATCCATTTTTACTAGAGTGCAATCTCTCTCTACTCATACACTATGATTTAACCCCTTAGCATTCAGATTAAGTATAATGCTTATTTATTCAAATTGGTTTGAATTAATCATGCATTATCTTGCTGCTTGTAGGTTACAGTGATGTGATAATATACTTTTAGAATGGTAGGTGTGAGAAGTTGAATTTGGTCAATTTGAACATGAAACTTGTAGAATATTTAGGCCTGGTATGGCCAGTTTAAATGTTAAAGGGTTAAAAGGAAAGGGGAATGATGTGTAGCAGGATGTAAGTGATGGAAGCATGGGGAAGGGAGATATTCTATATGTACAAAATGAATCCTTTCCACTCAGTTGTGAGAGGCATGGCATGGTGATTAGAAGGGATGATGAGGACATGAGAAGGTTTAGGTTAGACACAGCATTTAAGAGAATAGATTGGCAATAAATAGTGGGGTGTATATACAAAACAATAACCAAGGGAGGAGTATATGTATTAAGCTTGTGCAGAAGATCAAGTCTCCTGCAGTACCATGCATCACCAGCTGACATGAACTTGTCATCTTCTTCATTAGATGTAACATCTTGAGATCATTTATCATGACCTTATCCCAGGTCTTCCTCAATCATCCTCTTCCACAGACACCATTCCTTTTGAGCACTCCGTATTTGCATATGCAGCTGTCATCCTCCATTCATATCACCTACCCATATCAGCACAACAATCTCCTCCTCTCTACACTACACCTGATTCCTATTATATCCAGTTTGTCTCCCACTTCATTTATACTTTGCTGCTCATGCTCACTAACATGGCACATCCAATGAAGCATGTTTCATTTTTTTTTCTAACCTTTGCATGTCTTTTGCATTAAGGCATAAATCTCACTGCCATGTAGCAGTGCACTTCATGAACAAGGAATCATGCAATCTGTCACCTTTGTATTTTCAGAAATGAAGTGGAAGGGTATTGTGCATGTCTGTAGCTAAAACCTCTACCTGCCACCATAAAGCTGTCTGTAGTGAACCACGAAACAAAGTCAATGAATGTGTATAGAAATAATGTACACAATGAAATTGCTGAAAGATGAACTATCCTTCCACTTTGGGTAATGGAGCACACATTTAAATATTCCAAAATTCCGAAAGCTATTTGTGGGTGAAAAGGAGAAAAGAAAAACAAAATCAAGTAATCCTGGAAGAAATCACCTTCCAAGTGCAGCTTTGGGAAACATAACAATCCGCAGCAAACAACATCAGTGTTGATAATAATAATTTTTAACATCGGCACAACAGCAGAAATTCGTGGGTTGGTGAACAGTCAATGATATTGATCCTCAGTACAAGACTGGTGTTTTATTTCATTGACCTCAGTAGATGATAAAAGGCAAGATTGACCTCTGTGGGATTTAAACTCAGAACGTAAAGGACCGTAACTAAATACCGAAAGGCGTTTTGTTTCATGCTCTAGTACTTCTGCCTAATCCACTACCCTAAAAGTAATAACACCAACAATCTCATCAACAGTAACAACAACACTTTGTTTGTTCAAGCATTCTGAAATTAGAAAAAAAAAATTTAGTTTTCTATTTTAAAGCAGTTTTGGAACTAATAAAATGGAAATTATATTTTTCTCCCTTACAAGTTTTTGTGATAGTTCTTTGCATTTATCATCATCATCATCATAATAATAATAATAACAACCCTGTTATTTTAATACCATTGTTTTCCAAATCTGTTTACTACTGTTATGGTTGGACACTTGAAATCTGGAACATTGTCAGGTGATCTGTTTTCTACTAATCCATTGGTTGTACGCTAACTCTTATATTCTACAGAGGATTAGTGAAGACCAAAAGTGTCAACAAAGATTAGTGGAGACTCTAAGTGTTAAAAATGTTCAAGTGAAGAATCTGTTCCAGAAACTATGGACAACTTTTCAGAAATCTCCAGCCTAACATTATTGCTTTAAAATATACTCCATAGGTATGACTATATGGTTAAGAAGCTTGTTTTGCAACCACATGGTTTTGGGTTCAGTCCTACTGTATGGTAGCTTGGGTAAATGTCTTCTACTATAATCCCTGACTGACTATTGACTTGTGTGAGTGAGTTTGGTAAGCAGAAACTGTGTGGAAGTCTGTCATGTGCATCTGTGTGTGTGTGATTGAGTTTGTGTTTCCTCTCTGTTTGACAGCTGGTGTTGGTTTGTTTGCATCCCTGTAAGATAGCAGTTTGGCAAAAAAGCCTGATGGAAGCACCAAACTTAAAAATTAAAAAAAATTTTAAGCACCAGACTTAAAAATTAGTACTGGGGTTGACTTGTCCAACAAAACTTTTTCATGGTGGTGCTCCAGTATGGCTGTAGTCCAATGACTGAAATAAGGAAAAGAAAAAATAGCTAAACTTGACCGAGTTACAGAACTATGAAAGCATTTGGCATATACCTGTTCAGTGTCCAAGGAGGAGCATGGCTTAGTGGTTAGGGTGTTGGACTCATGATCGTAAGGTTGTGGTTTTGATTTCCTAGACTGGGTGACGTGTTGTGTTCTTGAGTAAAACATCTCATTTCTTATTGCTCCAGTTCTATCAGTTGCCAAAAATGAATAATCTTGTGATGGACCAGCATCCCATCTAGGTGAGAAATTTATACATCATGGAAACCGAGAAACCGGCCCTTATGAGTCGGCATGACTCAAGGAAGTATCTTTAACTATTCAGTGTCCAAGAATTATTAACATGTGAAGTTATGTCGTATGTGGGACAGATCTAGCTATCAGCTGAATCCATCAAGAAAATTTCTCTGATGTCTCTGTCACCTTCCTTTGTTTTGAGAGGAAGGTTAAGATAGAGAGGAAGAACTACTGTTCTCCAGTGAATACAGTTAAAGATGGGTGAGAGACTTATATGGACGGGCTTACTTTCAACATACACTTGTAAGCTAGAGAGCGAAAGTGGGAGAAGGCACTTTCTCTTGATTGTCAGGATAAACCGGGATCTCTTTTGGTGGTGGTGGTTATGCTAGGAAGGTGCTTTGATTGCTCCTAAGTGCTATCCTCTTATTGGGATGTCTTATTCTATTCATTTTGTATGCTATTGTTTTCCAAATCTTTTTTCCAACTTTTTTTTATATAATCAATTCTGTTTAAACTCCAACACAATTTTTATAATTTATCCTTGTAATGTTCCCCCCATCCATCATCTTTGTTAGAAATGTTTATTACTATTGTTGTTGTTGTTGTTACTGTTACTATTATTATCCTTATTATTATTATTATTATTATTATTATTATTAGCATTACATTATTATTGATAACGGCATCCCATTTTCTAATTTTATATTTGAGAATCAATTTAGTTGCTGTCATTTTTTTTGTGGCCTCTTTTCTTTTTTAGAAATTTTTATTGCAAGTCATGCTGCTTCTCAGATTGTCAATAAAATATTTCTAAAAATTTAATTATTTTTGAATTTGTGAAGAAATTAAGTGTTAGTAATTATCCTTTATAAAATTTGCAGTATTTTTTTAAAAATTCTTTTCTCATTTTATTTGTTGTTGATTTCTTGTTCACTTTGATATCCAGCTTATCAAATCCCATTATATATATTTGTGGATCAATATAAATACTCCTGGAACATCCCTGCTCCCTTGTTCTTATAATTATTATTCAATATGCTGGATGTAATTGATATATATATATATATATATATATATATATATATATATATATATATATATATATATATACACACGCACACATACACATATTGTATGTATGTATGTTGAAGTAAAGTATGCCATGCTATATCATGCATACCAAACGAAGCCGAAATGTACCAAACTCTATCTTGGCTAAGCATCAATTTGTAATGAATGTTGAAACAAACTAAGCATTAACTATGTTAAACCTCACCCTTTTCCAGGAGGTGGGTCTGAAAAACCAATCAGTACATCCGCTCCTTGGGCTAACCAGCTTCAAAAAAAAAAAGCCTAAAAAAGCTTGTATGGTTACATTCAAATATAACTTTCCTTCTCATTCTGTTATACAATCAGAAGAAGTAATTAACCTAATATTAACAAAGAATGTTAACGAATATAAACAAAAGGAATACTTCCGTATACATTTTATCTTCTACATTTTTCAGTCATTGTACTGTGGCCATGCTAGTGCACCACCATGAAGGGGCTTAGCTATAGAAAATGACTCCAATACTTATTTGATGTGTCTGTTTTACCAAACTGCTAAAGTATTGGGACATAAACAAACCAACAGTGGTTGTCAGTTGGTGGAGAACAGACATAAATACAAAGACGCACACACACAAGATGGGCTGCCGTCTACCAAATCCACTCACAAGGCTTTGGTTGTCTGGAGCTATCATAAAAGACACCTGCCCAAAGTGCCCTGCATTGAGACTGAACCTGAAACCATGTGGTTGGGAATCAAACTTATCACACAGCCATACCTGTGCCTATATATGTAGTTATTATTTACACCTATTTTGTATTACTATGATAATCCCCAATACTGTTATAACTACCAGTAGTACTATAGTTACCGATAATTACTAAAGCCAATAGTATTAATTATCAAAGCCCCAATAACAACTCTAACCAATGTTGCTAACTACAACAACAACTTTAGCCAATATACAGTCATGAGGCCTGCTATAAATAGCAACTAAATCTCCCTCAGATTACACCCTACTGTCTTAAATTGGAGGAATATACAGGATGATGTTAGTTACAAAACATAATAATATTGGCTTGGGAAAATGATGGAATGATGATGGACAGAAAGTCTTTGATCAGAGGTCTAGACATGGGAATAATCAACATATGTAGCCATTCATACTAAGTACTATAACTCCTACTAACTACTATAGCCACTAACATTTAGTAAGATAACTGCATGAGTTACCTAGGAAACCTCTGCATGGTTATTCAACCAGCTAGAAATAGCAGCCAAATTTCCTTCTTATCATAAACTCATTAACATCATCAGGTATTGACTGCTTTCAACAGGTTAAATACTATTGGATTATTATCTTGGGCTTTCTTATCTCAAATTGCAATATTCTCTCATCTTACTTGGAAATAGGTGAGGGTTGGCAACAGGAAGGGTATCCAACTGAAGAAAACCTGCCTCAACAAATTGTCTGACCCATGCAAGCATGAAAAATTAGACGTTAAACGATGATGATGATGAAGATGAAGATGATGATGATACACAAACTTACAGTTTGACTAAGCCATCACTGGCAAAACTTTGGAATCAATGTCATCAAGCTACAATAAGTATCTATGAATTTGGAAATACATGTGTGTGTGTGTGTGTGTGTGTGTGTGTGTGTGTTCAAGCAAATATGTATTTACATATATCTGTAAATATTCATAATTGTTTAGACTTCACTGGTGCTGGTGCCATATGAAAAGCACCCAGTCCAGTCTGTAAAGTGGTTGGCATTAGGAAGGGCGTCTAGCCATGGAAACCATACCAAAACAGACGGTGGAGCTTGGTGCAAGTCTTCTGGCTTGCCAGCTACTGTCAGGCCATCCACCCCATGCCAGCATGGAAAATGGATGTTAAATGATGATGATGATGTTTAGTGCATCCACTTCTCCACCCATCCATCTTCTTCACCCACTGGTCATGAAAGGGTCATGGAGATAGTGTCCTCAGGCATTCCTCCATAGCACCCTATCAAGCAACCATCATTATGCTTTCCTGCTGGATTTCCAAGTATGACCAACTGAGACTATGGATATTATCCAACCATTACATTCTTTATCTACCTGAAGAATCCATCTTGCAATTCTTTTCTGTGACATTCTAATCATATGTTCATAATACCAGAGCTGGGTCTTCTCAATGTGGAGAAATAGCAGCTCAACCTGGATGTGTAGTATTTGAATTGGTTGAATTAGGAGAGTGTCAGATAGAATGCTTTGCACACATTTCCCTTATTGCCTGGTCTCTGAGTTCAAATCCTATGAAAGTTTACTTTGCTTTTCAGACCTTTGGAGGTCAATAAAATAAAATACAAATCAATTATTGCTTTGATGATTTTGACTTGCTCCTCCTCTCAAAAGTTGCTGGCCTTATGTCTTAAGCAGTGTGTGTGTTTGTGATTGAATACTTGTGTGTAGGTGAGTGTATGAATGTATGTGTGAGTATTTGCAAATGTGTTTAACAGTATGATGTTATACATATGTATGTATACATGTATGTGTGTGTATGTAAGATACATGTGTAAGAGTGTCTGTGAATTTGTGCATGTGTCTGTTTGTATTTGTATGCACATGAGTTTATGCGTTTATGTTTATACATACATGTGTGTGTGTGTGTGTGTGTAAGGTGTATATATGAAAGTGTGTGCCTGACTCTATGCATATGTACATAAAGGGTAAATTCAGGAATTGAAAGAAAATGGTGATGTTCTGTGTCAGTATCTATTAGTCAGTAGGAGGGTTAGATGTCTTCATTTACCACTTGGAATACAGAAGCTAATGCTTCAGGCCTTGTCACTTACCTGAGAGCGAGAAAAGGAAATAGAAGTGGGTGGTGATTTTTTTCTCCTTTCCTCAATCTCAAATGAAGGGCAAGTCCTGAAACTTAGGTTCTACATATCTCATGACAAATGAATTTTGCTATCCAATTGTCATGTGTGTGTGTTTGGATAAGTACGTGTTGATATGGTACACATATAAGGGTGTGTATAAGTGTATGTAAATGCATGTGTCTGTGGTATACATATAAGGGTATGTTCAAGTCTCTGCGTGCATGGACAAGTGTGTAAATGTATGTATCTATGGCATACTTGAGGCTGTGTATGAGTCTCTGCATATATATATGAATCTATGTATACATGTGTGGAGATATGTATGTGTATGATAAAAGTGTGTATGGGTCTATACATGTGTGTGTATGATATACATGCAAGAGTATATATAATTCAGTGCATATGTAAATGTGTATATGTGTGTGTATGATATATATGAAAGATTGTGTATGATTCTATGCATGTGTATGTATCATTCTGCATATAAGGTATACATGTAAGAATATGCATAAACCTATATATATCTCTGTATGCATATGTGTGTATGAGTCTGTGCAAATGTATGTATACATAAATGTGACATGCATGTAAGAGTGTATATGTATATTCATAAACATGTGTATATATGTTATGTATATAATCATCTATGTATATATGTATATGCAATTGCATATACAACAGGCATTTAAGAATGTATATGAATCATGCAGGCATGTATATACATGTGTATACATATGTGTATACATATGAGTGTGTATATGAGTCTGTAATTGTGCATATACTACATGTGTGTCAGATATACATATAAGAAAGTGTATGAATCATTCTTATGTTTATATATGTGTATATGTATGTATAATATACCTGTAAGAGTGTATGAGTGTATGCATGTGTGTATATGAAATACATGTAAGAGAGTGTGTGTGTGTGTAATGTGTAAGAATAAATGAATAACACAAGAAATGAATGTTTTTCTCTTCTTGTTAAGGAAAATTGTGCCTGCAGCTGCTTGGGCAATTATTTCGGTGTGTGTCAGCCATCATCAATGTAAATAGGCATCATTGTCTGGCATCTGCATCAGAAGAGACATTCTATATAGACATCGCTCTACATTATCTCATTTCAAGCTTTCATCTATTAATTTTAATAACAGTAAGAACCACAACCACACAAGTAGCATCAGCAGCAACAACAATAACAACAACAATATCAAAAGCGATGGCAGTGATAGTAAATTAACTCTTCAGCCCTACTTGCAGATCTCCAGCACACTTCTTGCTTCTTCTCCAAACTATTGCTTGCCCCAAACATTTAGAACTCTTTTCTCTCCATAGCTCATAAACTTATTCATTTTTTGGCAACTTTTAACTCTTTTGATTCCAGTTTGCCTGAAATTGCTTTTGGTTCCATGATACAAACTGTGTATTTTAATGTGGTCGAAATTAAAACCACACCATAGCTTGACAACTGATGTTGGTGTATTTATATCCCTGTAACTTAGCAGTTCAGCAAAAGTGACAGATAAAATAAATACTAATTACAAAGAATAAGTCCTGGGGTTGAAATACCAAGGTGACGAGCTGGTGGAATTATTAACATGCTGGGTAATATGCTTTAGGGTACTTCACCTGTTTTAACACTCTAGGTTTAAATTCTGTTGAGGCTGATTTTGCCTTTCATCCTTTTGGGGTCAATAAAATGAGAACCAGTCAAACACTGGGGTCGATTTAATTGACTTACCCCTCCCCTAAATTTCTCGGCCTTGTGCCAAAATTTGAAACCAATTTATGTTTCATATAGCAGCTTAATAAGGACAAAGTCATTTTACTGTATTCTTCATTATCTTCAAAATTAATTGAGTCAAAAGAAGCGCATTTCAATAAAAATTTGGTAACAAAAGTTATAATTTTACAGACTATTGACCTAATCTTTGAAATATATAATGTATCTGATGATGATGGTGACTTAGAGTATGTCATAAGAATTTAGAAATTTTGAGAGAATGTGAAATGGTTCTTTTTTTTAACTGTGGAACTCAAAGTAGGTAAAGTTATGAATAATATTGGGCTAAAAATCTTTAAGATAGAAAAAGTTGAAGGTTGCCTGTGGGACATGAACTTACATCTTCTGTAAACATGACAAACCACAGGCAGCCGTTGAATTTTTTTGTTTGAAGAGTTTTAACCCAATATTTACTTGCTATAATTTAAAGCTTTATCTACTTTGAGTTTCACAGTTAAAAATGAGTTATATTTAGTATGGTTCTTCTGAGTTCAAATCCTGCTAAGGTTGACTTTGCATTTCATTCTTCTAAGTTTGATGAAATCAGTACCAGTTGAGTATTGGCTCATCTGACTGAATCAATTATATCCATCCATTCCAACAAATTTTAGTCCTTGGCTTTAAGTTAGAAACCAGTATTTATATTTACACCACTTTACAGTTGGTTTGTTTACCAAGTCTTATTCCTGATATGTACATGGTTCCAGACTAGATTTAAACTAGGAAATAAGAATAAAAACTCTTGAAAATAATCAGTGATAGAACTGATCAAAATGTAGTTTAGAAATAAATACTTTAAATAGACAGTCTGAAGATGAGTTAGATATTCGAGATGAAAATAGTTTTCATGATTTCAAATGTAGTCTGTAAGGCCAAACATTGTAACCTTTTTGATACAAATCTGTCTGAGATATGATCCAAATTTTCTGTTTTAAAGTGATCTAAATTAAAACCTTCCATCACAATTTCATGTTAATTTATGTTTCAAACACCAATTTAGTAATGACAAATTTATTTTACTAAATTCTTCCTTATTTTCAATATCAATTTAAATGATTCAAATATAGTAGCAAAAGGATTAAGGATGGGTTATAATTGATTATGACAACCCAGTACTTTGTCGTACTTTACTGACACTTATTAACACTTGTGGGGGTTGAACTCAGAACGTAATGACTTGTAACTAAATATTGCAATGACATTTTTGGTATAGTATTTCCTCTGAGTGTCTAAACTCATTTGATCAAATTCAGAATTGAATTATTAACATGGCGAGTCCACATCTTTCTATTATATTGAAATCTTTGGCTCATCATTGAAATGTATCTTCGTTGTGTCTTTTGTTTAAGTATTTCCATAGTCATTGCTTTAATAAACACTCTGGTCTCATACTCTCTTTAAATGTGCCATCCATTTCTTTTCCCAGGTTCATCATTTTTCTGTAGAACTTAGTCTTAAGTCCTTTTATTCTAATAACTTCTTTCCTTGAACTGTTGCTTCATGGAACTCATTACTATCATCTTGTTTATCTTTGAACTATTCACTCATTCAAGCTTTCTGTCAATCAACATTTTTGAATTTGTAGGCCATTTCCTTTCTTTCTTTGTAGTTCCTTACATTGCAGTGACCTCAAGCCTTGTCTAAGACAAAATCATATAAAACAAAATGTGGTTTAAACATTACAAGGAGGCCATTGTTGTTGTTTAGCTACATGACAGCTCTGATATGGCAGACCTGTGATCAAAGATGTTTCATTGATAACAATTCCATCTTTTATTCAAACATAGCATACTTGATTTAATATCTTCTTATTATATATATATATATTTTCTTTTTGAAGATAACAGATAGAATGAGATTTGAGGAAGCTCTGGCTATTTCTAGCTGGTTATATAACTATATTGAATAATCACCTAGAGGCTTTCTCAATGGCATGACAATGAGCTTGCTGTTTGGAGATGGTAAGACAGGTCATGTATTTTTATAGTAGATTAATATTCCTCACGGCTGCTACAATACTTACCAAACTTACTATTCTAGCTACTAATTAATTCATTGATTAACTTATATGGAGGTTTTGTGTCTGGAAATTCCATAAGAGAACAACGATATCATTGTAGTTTGATGTTGATCATTTCCTGGAGTGCAGGTGAGAAAGAAACAAGACCTTTCTTATAGAGGCAGGTTTTCACTTTCAGACTCAAATTTCTCTCTGGTGCTTCGGATGGAATGGTAATAGCTTGTCAGGGGTGTAGGGTAGATTTCATAATACAGGAGAGAATGGGGGAGGAAGGGGTAAATGTGAGGGAATTGGAGGAGGGGGTTTCGACTAGAATGAACACAAGCAATACAGGATTAACCATTCTTTTAGTCTTATCTAAATATAAGAATTGGAGAGAAGAGAAAATTATTTTTCTCTCAGTGTCATAAACTTTCACAGTATATATATATATATATATATATATATGTATATGTATGTATGCATGTGTATGTGCATGTATGTAAACATATTTAAATATATGTGTATAGAAATGTGTATGGTTGTATATATATTTATAAATCTAATCATATGTATATATGTGTCTATAAAATACCTATAAATACACAAACTTCTCAGATGTATTTTATATATATATATATATATATATATATATATATATATATATATATATATATAATGCTTATCTATCTGTCTGTCTGTCTGCCAGTCTCTGTGTGAGTGCGTATGTATGTGTGTATGTATATTTCAAGTGATGCATACGCACACACGCACACACACACACACACACACACACACACACACACATACACACTCTCTTATATATATATATGTGGGTGTGTATATTTTAAGTAGTGCCTGTATTGTTGATATATTATGGCTTGCCGTTCTCAACTATGGCAGCAGTAATGGCGCCAGAATAATCAATAATGTTCCAATAATGGTAGGTTAAGGCAGAAATAACATAGGAACCGAGCAGAAGAAAATCAGGGAGGGCGGAGGGTGGAACACAATCCAAAAAATAAATAAATAAATAAACATGTAAAAAAAAAGAACAAAAACAAAAACAAAACCACTGCCGATAAAACAAGCTACATAAGTTGAAATCTTTGAGGAGCTGATGGAAAGAATCTGGGAAGTAAAAGACAGAAAGAAAGAGTAGGAATGAAATATGGCAGGGATGTTGTGAGGTGGTGGTGATGGTGGTGGTGGTGGTGAGATGTGGTGGCAGTGGAAGAATGTTTCCTTTTGCAACATCTTGAATAATTCCAAGACAGGTTGGAATGCATGGAAACTTGTTGAGCTCGACTTGTTTGAATGAAGATCTGGGAGAAAGCAATTTTGCTACCGATTGTTTGCCGAACGAAGAAGAATCTGTGTGACAAGAATATTGGTTTTGTTTTTGTTCTTCATTCTTCTGACATATTTTCCTCCTTCAGGCGGTGATAATGGTCCTCCACAGTTGCTAGAGATGTTCCATGTTCTGTGATGATGAAAACTGTGGTGGAGATGGTGGTGGAGGTGGTAGAGATAGTGAATATGTCTTCTCTTTAATATTTACTCGGCAATACAGACATACAATGTCATTTCCAGGGATTCATTGAAACATAGTGTTGACTTAATTAGTTTTCATTCAGTTCTTTTAATCCATTTTTCTTTCATGTTTTTTTTTTTTGAAGTATTATTTTTGCCAATGTTTCATACTTTTCCCATTCTCATTCTGTACTCCTTTACACTTCCATTTTTTCACAGCTTTACACCTAAACAGCTTCAAATTTTGGTAGTTTATCCCTTCATAACTTCTTTCTATAACATCTCTACTGTTTCCCAAAACTTACCCTTCACAACTTTCTTCCTTCTCTCAACTTGGCTCCCCCTCTTCACATTTTCACTCCTTCACATCTTTTACTTGTTTCAGTCATTAGACTATGGCCATGCTGGGGCACCACCTTGAAGGACTTTTAGTTGAATGAATTGATCCCAGTACTTATTTTTAAAAATCTTGATACTTATTCTGTTAGTCTCTTTTACCAAACCACTAAGTTACAGGGATGTAACCATACAAACACTGATTGTCAAGCAGTGGTGGGAGGGGACACGGACACACACACTCACACACACACACGACAGAGATCTATACCTTCCACCCTCACCTTGTACAAATGTTAAAATTTTTTATATTAGGTGCAGGTGTGGCTCTTCGGTGAGCAGTTTGCTTCCCAACCACATGGTTCTGGGCTCAGTCTCACAGCATGTCACCTTGGGTAAGTGTTTTCTACTATTGCCTCAGGCTGACCACAGCCTTGTGAGTGAATTTGGCACATGAAAACTGAAAGAAACCTGTCATGTACATTTATATATATATATATATATATATATATATGTAAAAGACTTTTTCATTTTCCCTGAGCATCAAACTAATACACCTGCCTGTTGTTCATACACTTGTCTTCGTCTTTTCTTTTTCTATAAATTTCAACTATATATATATATATATATATATATATATATATATATATGAGAAGAAGAAAAAAGGATTAAAAAAGGTAGATATCAATAAAGCACTTGGGGTTAAACAAATTTGGTTAACTATATTCAACAATCAGTAAATGTAAGTAGAATACAACATCCGAGGTAATTCTTCATGTAAGACAGGTAGATCCAAATATTGTTTAGAAAAATTTCAAGAAATTCAGAGTATTAAGCAACAAAAATATGTATAGAGAAAATCACTTAGTTGAATGAATTGACCCTAGTACTTATTTTTTTTTAAGCCTGGTACTTATTCTATCAGTCTCTTTTTGCCAAGCTGCTAAGTTACATGTAAACACACCAGCACCAGTTGTCAAGCAGTAGTAGGGGGGAGGGGCAAACACACACACACACACACATGATGGACTTCTTTCAGTTTCCGTTTACTAAATTTATTTACAAGGCTTTGATTGGCCCAAGGCTATAGTAGAAAACATTTGCCTAAGGTTCCACACTGTGGGACCAAACCCGGAACCATGTGGTTGGGAAGCTTGCTTCTTATCACACAGCCTCATCCTGCACGCCATAATTACATCTTTAATATTTTATGTTTCTTCTGTATTGTCCCACAACTGAATACATGCCAATACTACTAATGGTAAGTTTTGTATTTGAATATCAAACTTAGCAAATTATACAGAATACTTCCACAGCAATATGATTTTATGAGAACAATGAATAATGAAGTATAAATGCTAATTTCACTATTACCTTTCCTCCAATACACAAGAGAGCTAGAGTCAGCACCAATGCACACAACCACATTCATCTACATTTCACATTACCTTCACCTTTCACGAAACCCTCCAGTGGTTCACTCCATCCAATTGTCTAATCAGAATACCAAACCACTGTTGTTGTATAGTATACTATAAATTCATCTGTATTATGTATTATATAATGAAAACTGAATAAAATATGACTGTATAATTATAATAAAGAAAGAAACAAATTTTTATTGATAAAATGTGGACAAAGGATAGCTAATAATAAATGTCTCTGTTCGTAGATATTGAACGTATGAAAAAAACAAACTGGGAATTAAAAAGTAACTATATGCCATACCCCTGCATATACCATGTTCTTATTTTCATTACTGATCACAATGGAAAACAGTGAAAAACATTTGCACAACTCTTACGGTTCTAATGCTCAATATTTCCTACTGAAACTTGTGGTAATGTTTGGGAAACTGAATTGATAATTAAGTTATTTTAAAATATTATAAACGTATTATAAACATTTCTAGGCTGTGTGGTTAAGGAACTCATTTTGCAATGACGTAGTTATAGGTTCAACCCCACTTTGTGGCAACTTTGTCAAGTGTCTTCTACTGTAGCACCAGGCCAACTAATGCCTTGTGAATGAATTTGGGATACAAAAACCATGTGGAAACGTATTGTAGTGCAGCTCTTGGCCTTGCCAGCTCTTGTTGAACCATCCAACCCATGCCAGCATGGAAAATAGACATTAGATAATGATGGTGGTAAGTGTGGAAATGAAATTTGCTTAGGGGATGCAAACCCAGTTTTTCAGGAGGGTATTCAAGTGTTTCTCTGCATCCCCTATTCCCAAGCTTATATGTGTGTGTGTGTGTGTGTGTATGTGTGTGTGTGTATAAAATAACAAAAGTGGCTAGACACAATATAAAACCAAAAAGGAAAATTCATTTGTCACTAATAGTGACTGAGGGTGCAGTGTAGCTCTTACATTGCTAGAAACAAAGGTCAAAGACCCTTATAGCCACTGAAAGCACATTGTCTATATATTGATAGGAGAGATAACTGCCCCACAGCAAGCGAGATCACTATATATATATATATATATATATATATATATACAGCTGTGGATGTGTAGTATAAAGTTTGCTTCCAAACCATGTGGTTCCAAGTTCAGACCCTCTGTATGGCACTTGGGCAAATGTCTTCTAGATGAGTGTCACTTCCATACATGTGGTATCATTCATTTCCAATTTTCTGTAAAAACTGTTCCAATCAGGGGACAGTATTACCTTACTTGGAAATAGATGAAGGTTGGCAACAGGAAGGGCATCCAGCTGTAGAAAATCTGTCACAACTTCTGACCAGCCCATGCAAGCTTGGAAAAGTAAATGTTAAAGCAATGAAGATGCACACACACACACACACACACACACACTTGCACACGTGCGCGTGTGTGTGCGTTTGTCCACCCCTACTACTTGACAATTGATGTTTATTTGTTTATATCCCCATGACTTAGCAGTTTAGCAAAAGAGGTCAATAGCATAGGTACCAGACTTAAAAACAAGTGCCTGGTCTATGTGTTCCACATAAACTCCCCAAGGTTGCCCCAGCATGGCCACACACAGATATACACGCGTTTATGAATTTGTGCTGCAAGATTCCTGATGAGAAGCCATGTGTTGAAACAGATATTGTTGTATTTCAGGATGATAGTTTTTTTGTTTTTTTTTGCGGTGCTCCAGCAAATGACTGAAATAAGTAAAAAGAAAAAGAAAGATATGCACTATATTCATTCTTCACTCATTTATTACTGTTCTTATTCTAACTTATGTCCATTGTCTGGTCTGGAAATCTTTTGTCACACATCTGTGACTTCCTCAGTGACACTTTCTGTCTTCCTGTGTGCTCATATAAATATAAGATCCAAGGATTGATGTGTTGAAAGAAAGTTAGCTTCAAGCAATCTGTAATAAATACAAAAAAACATCTTTCAGGGACGATAGTGGTTTATTGAGACAGAAGGTTGTGGATTTTTCCATATTGATGTACAATAAACTGAAAAAAGTTCTTTTAATATTTCACAGCAGGCAACCAAGATTGCCGAGCATGCAGATAAGAATACAAAAGTTAAGGAAATGAGTAGTTAAGATCTAGGCTACATATGTTTCATACTGAGTAGAACATTGGAAGTGGTAAATATCCAAGTGAGGTGTATACCACAGACTATTCATCAGGCCAAGGGTATTTTGATTAAATGGTGTAAATGTCATTCCATTTAATCAAGATACTCTTGGCCTGATGAGTCACCTGCAGTATATACTTTGCTTGGATATTCACTACTTCAGAGGTTCTGCATGCTATGAAACATATGTAGACTGGACCTTATCTACTCCATTCCTTAACTCTCCTGTGTAATCCTTCTGTCCGTCATTCGCCATGATAGATCGCTGACCACTACATTTATATTTTTTTTCTCCTTTTTTTTTTCTCCTTGTTTCTCTCCTTATTTCTTTCTGTGTTCCTTTCAGTTGAAGAGCGTAGCTCGAAACGTCAAAGACTTACTCTATTCCTGCGTGTTAAACTAATACATCCATTTGTTGTTTACACCACCTGTCTTCGTCTGTTGTTTTTTTCGTAAATTCTCCCATATATATATATATATATATATATATATATATATATATATATATATATACGATGGGCTTCTCTCAGTTTCTGTCTACCAAATCCACTCACAAGGCTTTGGTCAACCCAAGGCTATAGTGGAAGAGACTTGCATAAGGTGCCGCACAGTGGGACTGAAGCCGGAACCATGTGGTTGGGAAGCAAGCTCTTAACACACAGCTACACAAAGAATTTTTTTTTTAATAATCTACTGGCCTTCTCACATAAAGCTTTGCTCACAGGATCTTTGCCTATCAGAGAATGTGAACAAAGTCACTGTTTTTCACTCAGGCAGTGTAAATGAAGACATATATGAAACTTCGTTCTCACACAAAAACACACCATTCATTCATCCATTTAGACACACATCAATATATATATACATATATATATATATATATGTTGTTTTATGTTATCTTGCATGACATTATCCGGTGTAAATGTCACTCATTTAAAAACATTAGATTGAGATTCAAAGTGCAATGTGGTTGCTACTTCTATATTTCCTGCAAATTGTGTGGCCAAATGCATGGTCCTTCACCTGGGTAGTTAGTAGTGATGATAATCTGATAACGAATAGCATGTTACAGGGCGTTTGGAAGTGAGTGAAGGAGGAGGTGGTGGCGGTGGGGAGGAGTCTTAAGACAGAAAGGGATGAAAGTGTCATTTATAATACAGAAGAAACAGGTGAAGAGTATTATGATAGGAAAACATGATGATTATAACAATGCATGTTGGAGGAGATAAAGCTGATGATGAAGTTGATGATATTGATAATAGCAATGATGATGACGCTGGTAATGGGGGGTAATGACATCATTAAATATATCAACGACAGGGTAATGCAAACAATATTGATGACAATCAGGTATATCAGTGCTTCTGATGTTAATGCATACACTTCCATCCCTCCTCCCACCGCCTCCACCACCACCACCACCACCACCACCACCACGTCATTTACCAGCCTCAAGTGTCACTTGCTCTCTGCAGCCTGATGTAATAACTGCAATGTCTTAAGAACAAACTGCATTCATTGCTCATTAGACAATTGATGCAATTCTTCTTTTGCCAATGCATTCTACTTCAGCTACATTGCTCTGGCAATAATTGCATGTTCTGTTGCATCACTTACATGCACACAACCTCACACACACACACATGACTACATACACCTATAAATTTTATATATATATATATATATATAT
>NC_142931.1:127704958-127802458 GCF_046866305.1 Octopus bimaculoides
TATATAAACATATTTACACAAGCACACACATGCATGTTTAAATTAATCGGTTGTTTTCCTAGTTATATAATCGTTGAATTTTTTCTCTCCAGTCATTACAGCCTGGTACAACTGTATCTTATGAATGCATGTATATATATATATATATATATATATATATATATATATATATATATATATATATATACACATCCACACACTTACATGAATACATTTTTGGGAGAATATGTATTGGAGCGTAATGAAATTTATTGAGTTCTAAACAAATGGTTACATGTAGTTCCTCGTAAATACATGCACAAAAGAATAACCCTCCCC
Organism: Octopus bimaculoides; assembly: GCF_046866305.1. Classification (NCBI taxonomy): domain Eukaryota; kingdom Metazoa; phylum Mollusca; class Cephalopoda; order Octopoda; family Octopodidae; genus Octopus; species Octopus bimaculoides. Next base: position 127,705,277 of record NC_142931.1, read on the forward strand.
ACATTCACACACATGCATATTTGTATGTATGTATATGTGTGCATATCTATCTATATTATCTATCTATCTATCTATCTATCTATCTATCTATCTATCTATCTATATATATATATATATATGTAACCTTACATATCAATATATGCACACACAGATATACATGTAATGGAATCTTAGACTATCCAAGAAGGTAAGTTAAATATGTAATAGATTCACTGGAGCAGTACATATTAGGAGCATACAGGAAATAGTTTCTCTCAAATGCCCAGGTGGCTCACTAGAAGTAGTTGATAGCTTTTGTTACCTAGAAGATGCAATTAGCAAGGGAGGTGGTTGTTCTGAAAGTATGTGTAGTAGCTAAAGTAAGAAAGGGTTAGAGAAAGTTCAGAGAGCTATTACTACTGCTCATGACAAAGGTCTTTTCCCTTAGAATGAAGGGCAGATTGGATGTCACTTGTGTTAGAACTGCAATAGTGAGACATGGGCCTTGAATGCAGAGGACTTAAGAAGAGTGAAAAGAAATGAAGCAAACATGGTCTGTTGGATGTGCGATGTAAGTCTGCATGAAAGACATAGTACAGTGGTGCTGAGTGAAAAACTTGGTATAAGAGGAATCAGATTTGGTGTGCAAGAAAGAAGACTGTGCTGGTATGGGCATGTGCTATGTATGGATGTGGCTTCTACAGAGCCAGATCCACTAGAGACCTATTCTCTTATGTCATGCATCAGTGGGTTTGGTTCACTCTTTAGAGAAGTTTGAAACCAATGCTATTGCCCAATGCATCAACAAAGCATCTGATTGACTCTGGTATGCAAATAAATCTATCAAAACTTCTCATTTTTAGGTTTTACTCATCTCTTATCTTTTGGATCAGTAGCTTCCTACTTGATTACATCATCATGACATGCATTTATGGAGGTCTTTCCCCACCATTTTTGATCAGTTGTGTTATCCCCTAGAGTTTATTTCCTTCTTCCTTCTATACATCAATGGCATTCTTGCAGCCACAGCCAAAAGTACACATTCATACTCAAATGAAACAACCCTTTATTCCTCCCTAATTTTCTCCAAACAATGCATTATTCACTTGCAGACTAGACACCATATACCAAGCCTACATTGATTCCATAAACAAAGACCTTGACAGCGTCCTCCAGAGGGTCCAAGCCAACCTTGTTTTTTTACAACAGCCAAAAAAAACTCAAGCACTACTTATATAATGAAAACACCAACACACCACATCAATCATTTAGAGCCTTCATAGTCACTTCAACTGGTGGGCTTCCTTATTATCAAGAATCTATCCTGATGAAAGTTCATCCTTAGTATAGCTAAGACTAAGTCCTAAAGACAGGCCCTTCTCTTCAGTGCAAGAAAATATTTCAGTCTTTAACAGATGCTGACATTCTACATGGTTCAAATGGGACCCATGATGTAGTATTGCTCCTACATCTGGGGCAGTGCTGCTGCTATGCACACAGATATCCTGAATCACATCTGGAGAAGGACCACTATACTGACTGGCATTTAATCACTAAGGGAAACAATCTATGTTCTTACCCACAGGCTTGTGTTCCTCTCTGCAATATTCTGGCATAGATTTTAACCATGATTGGCTAAACTAAACTAAAAGCTAAAAAAACAAAAAATAATAAGTCTTTATTTGATGTCTAAAATGAACTAAACAACTAAAAAATGCATATATAAAATATAAATATATATTATATATAAATGCACATATAAGTAATATAATTATATATTGTGCATGTACATATATGACTGTGTGTGTTTTTGTTGTGTGTGTATGTTTTCATGCTTGAGTGTATGTATGTATATGAAATAAAACCACTGACTGTACCATCTAATATATCGAAGAAATTATTAGTGTCTTGTATGCAGAAGACCCCTATTGCTGTCTGCAAGCCAAGTTATAAAAGCAAAAATATGTATGATAAAAATTTGCATATAATGAAATTCATAAAATATCGTATCTTAATTTACAAATGTTACTAACCTGTCTTTTGTTTTAGACCATCTTTAGTTTCCTCAGACACCAGTTATTACCTTATGAGTACACACACACACACACACACACACACACACACACACACATACACACACACACTATATATGATATATATATATATATATAAAGTACACACACATATAATTCTTTAACCTATGTTCAGTCTATTTTTGTCCTGAACATACTAGACCATCACTACAATTTCAGTCAGTATTTTATTAAAACTGTTTATATACAAGCATAGGCATGGCTGTGATGTCAAAAAGCTCACTTTATAATGAAATGGGTTCAGGTTCAGTCCCACTGTGCATCATCTTGAGCACATGCCTTTTACTCTAGCCTCAGGCTGATCAAATGTCTTGTGAGTTTGATTGATAGAAACTGCATGGAAGCCCACTGTGTGTGTGTGTGTGTGTGTGTGTGTGTGCTTCTAAGTTTTACCACTACTCTGCTGTGCAACCAGTGTTTGTTTGTTTACATCTAAAAAAAGAAAAAGTACCAAGATTGATTTGTTTAATTAAAACCCTTCAGAGTAGTGCCCCAGCATGGCCACAGTCCAGTGGCTGAAACAAGTAAAAGACAGAATGTGGACAATATTCTTGTCATGATTAAGACCATATGGTTTTTGGTTTACTCCTATTGCACAGCACTTTGGGCATATGTCTTCTACTATAGGTTTGGACTAACTAAAGATTTGTGAGTGGATCTGATTGTCAGAAACTGAAAGGAGCCCATATCTAACCTGGCCTTGACTTTGTGTGTTAGTTGTAAACAAATGTCACCATCATGCCAGCAGTGTAATTTATTTGCGAGTCTTTTGTGAAAACATGTCTGTTCATTGTGCTTGATAAGTCTGGAGGACTATGGGAAATATCAATTTGTTTTCAAACGGGTAAGGGTTGGAAACAAGAAGAACATCCAGTCAGAATATCTGCTACAAGAAGTTTTGTCTGACTCATGAAAGCATAGAAAAGTGGATATTGAAACAATGATGATGATGATTTTGATGATATGTATATTTATCTGTTTTAGTAGAGACCATGAATGTGTATGTATTGAATGTGATATATGTAATATTATATTATATTCTCTTGTGAAATACATTGAGTTCTCTCATGTATATACCCATTTTCAATGTATACATACACATTAATTGTAAGTTAGCATAATATTAATCATTCATTTATTCATAGCACCATTCTAAGATTATATAGGATTTTCCATAATGTCAACAATATCAGAATTTATGCCTTTAAAACATATTGTGATTTTCATTGTATCGAATATTCTTCGAGTTGGAAAATATTTTAGAAATTCTAAATTGCGAATGATTTTGTTGTCCAGCTTCAATTATCGATTTTTGCCTGCTAAAGAATCCATAAGGATAAAATTAAATTGGTTCAGAATATTTATATTTCTTGTTATAATGAATTAATACCATTATCATCATTGTTGTTATTATTTTAATATCTTGTATGAGTCAGATGAAACTCCTTGAAACAGATCTTCTATGGCTAGATGCTCTTCCTGTCGCCAACCTGTACATGTTTCCAAGCAAGGTAATATTTCTCCTAGTTGTTTGAATGCAGCACAATGGCCAGACATGCTTCTATGAAAGATTGTAAATGACATTGCTTGTAAGAAGGTGATGCTTGCATGCTGCTAACATGTTACACCAAGACAAAGAGACACAAACACACACACACACATACACACGCACACACACAGATACACACACACATGCCTGACAAGTGCACACTACACATCTGTACTCTAGGTGTAACACCCTGGAACTGATCTGACCTACCAGAGCAAAACTTTTTCACACATGTGCATGAAGGCTGGCATTACTTCCTGCCCAAAGGATTTTGCCCACACAGCATTAGTTTTGGTGGGAAAAAATTGAATACTTTTTGAATGCACCTCATACATACATACATACATACATATAAACAAACAAACACACACACATATACAGAGACATATGTGTTGGAGTTTCAGTTTCTGTCTACCAATTTCACTCACAAGGCTTTGTTACACCCCAGGCTACAGTAGAAAACACTTGCCTAAGGTACCACTTATTGGGACTGAATCCAAACTATTGCATGTGAACTTCTTCACCACACAGCTATGCCTGCACCTTACACACACACATACATGTAAACACATGTTTACATACACATGAAAACACATGCACATACACATAAATGCATGCACACACATACACATACAACAGCTGGAGACATAGCTATGTAGTTGTGAAGCTTGCTTCTTGACCATGTGGTTCTGGGTTTGGTCCCATTGCATGGCATCTTGGCTAAGCATCTTAATCTCAGGCCACTCAATGACTTCTGGGTGGAATTGGTAGACTGAAACTCTACAGGAACCCATCATATAAATACACATACACAACACACATATCATCATCATCAATGGTGTTTTTTACATGCCACCTGCACAGGAGCCAGTCCAGCGGCACTGGCATACGTACATACATGTGTGTGTGAATGTCAATCATTAACATCATCTGAGTTAGAAAGAAAAACAAAAATCAGTGACTGCTTACTTTCTCCAGTAAACATTCCATGTAGTCCAGTGGATATGATAGAATCAGTGGAATGAAAAATACTGTACTTCCAAAACAAATAGGGCTTGACTAGAAAAAGTATATGGCCATAGAAAAACTGTGTTAATAAGTTCTGTCTAGCCCATACCAGCTTGGAAGAAAATGGATGTGAAAGTGATGATGATGATGATGATGATGATAGCAGTGGGGTTGGGTTAAAAAAGATGACAAAACTAGTTGCTGAAGAAAAGGTAAGAAGATGAAGAGAAGAGGAAGTCATGGAAAAAGATGAGACAAGAGGAAATTCCAAAACAACTGGTGGTGCAAGAAATGACTTAGAGATGAAACAGAGAGAAGTAGATGGTAGGGAAGAGAGAAGATGAAGAAGAAATGAGAAAGATGAAGAAAAAGAGAACAGGAAAATGATGAAGAAGAGATATAACAAGGTGAAGATGAGAAATGAAGTTGAAGAAGAAAGAATTAGGTGGTGGTGGTAAAGAATGAGTTTGGTGAAGATAAACAAAAAAGAAAGACAATATTTCTCAGCTGTGTGTGTCCAATTCAATTTATTTGGCGTTAAACAGCAATTTTCAGTGAAATTAATGACCTACTCTCCTTTAGGCGACTTACCAAACATTGCCATTCTCTTAATCTCTTCATCTATGTTCCTTCATTATCCACTGCTTCCTGATTTAAGTCAAAGCTGTAGTTCTCTCTGTTCTTCTCGTCTTTTTATGAGTGTTATCTGTGATTCTAGTTTTGTTATGTATTTACTAATGTTCTACCTCTGTGTAATAAGCTGCAAAGCTGTTTTCATTGATCTAATATTAACACAGCCATGTCAATGCTGTTTTAGCTAACTTGTTTCTCTGTACACACACACACATACACACACATCTATATGTATCTAGGTGTGTCCATCATGTACATATATGTGTAATGTGTGTACAAATGTGTATCTGTGTATAACTGTTCCTGTTTGTATTCTGTCTGCTTATATCTGTAACTTTGTCTGCATTTGTGTCCAAGAGTGTTGTATATGTCTTATATACATGATAGAATAGATACAGTAAGTCAGTGGAGGAATGATAAGTAACAAAGAGGTTTATGTTTCATATTTTGGCATTGTATTATTCCCAAGGCCAACAACACCTAACTGTCATCAGTGCTGCTATATGGTACGGCTCTTTGTACTGTGTTTATTATAACCAAGACACTTAACTGTCAATGGTCCAATTCAAGTTGTAAGCAGGTATCACATTATAGTATATTTCACTGTGTTGTATTGTATCCCAAATACGTAACTGTTGTAAGGAGGAACCACATTGTGGTATAGTCCACTGTACTGTATCCAAGGCCAAGAAACTTAATCGTTAATAGTCCAGTTCACCTAGTTGTAAGTATATTGTTCTACAGTGTAATACAGGCCATTCTACTCTGTCCATGGCCAAATCATTTAACTTTTAGCAACTTAGTCTACTTCGCTGTAAGTAGGTACCATAATATGATATAGATTCACTGATATTAGTAGTGACTGTAACATAGCATTGACAGATATTTTGTTGGGTTGCAGAATGGGATTTTGTTCTACTTGCTTTCTAAAGTTACCTATGGGATACTAGCTTCCTATCCTTGAGAAGTTTTAACTCTCATGTATCAAAATATCAGATAAGCACTGGCCCTATAAATCTTTGATTTGAAACTGGATTGACTTATATATGCGGTTATATTGAAAAATTGCTGTTTCAAAAAAGATAGCAATACAGTTTTAACTGTGCTCAGAACTCTATATAAATCTAAGTATATCCACCCTTCAATCAACATAACTTTGCCATCCAATTTTCTTTTGGTGTTATAATCATTTTAGTAATTTACTGAGTGTATATCTGAGAGTAGAATAAAACAGGAGAGTTAGTTAAACCCTTCATTATAACATCATAAATTACATAATATTTACATGTGTTTCACTAGCATATACTAGTATGTTGTGTTGTAATCGTTACAAAGACAATTGCACAGTCACCTCAGAGGAAATAGTAATTTAATCTATTGTTAATTGCCAACCTCAGTAAAACAGAGCTGGCATTCTAAGGTGACTATGCAATCATTTATGTAACAATTGTTATATAACATACTAATATATGTTAGTGAAACATGCGTAAAGATTATGTAGTATATGAAGTTATAATAAAGAGTTTAACCAAATCTGTTTTATTTTGCTCTTGTGTGTGTGTGTGTGTGTGTGTGTGTGTGTGTGTGTGTGTACATTAGGTATAGGGATGGATATAGGTGCAGGCATGGTTATGTGGTTAATAGGCTTACTTCCTAACCACATGGTTTTGGGTTCAGTCCCACTGTATTGCACCTTGGGCAAATGTTTTTAATGATAGCATTGGACCAACTAAAGCGTTGTTAGTGGATCTGGTAGACAGAAGCTGAAAGAAATCCATCACACGCACACACACACACACACACACACACACAGATATATTGCATGAGTGTACATGGGTGTATGTGTGTTTGTCTCCTTTTTTCTTGACATGATGCAATTGTTGTAAACAAGTGTCATCGTCATACAAACAGTCTGTAGCATTGGACCAAGGGCAGTCTCAGGTGGGTTAGTATCAAAAGGGTTAATTGCACTTCAAAACTGTTCCCTGCTTTAAGGACCACACTTCATTTTCTGAATGTTTCACATCTTTTGGAAATCTACAAAATGAACTGACAATTGTTCTAACTTTATTAATGACATCATCTATGCTTAATTTTCTTCTATGGAAAGGTCCTTCCTTTTCTATGCTTGCATGGACGAAAGATAGATTTTCTGCTCCAGCTGATAACATTCATGCAGTGAGATTGAACCCCTAACAACATGGTTCTGAAGCAAATTTCTTAACCACATTTCATGCCTCTGCATCTGTAATAATCATATCAATGCTCTCTAATATTGGCAAAGGAGAAATTCTGAGTAATGGTTATTTTGATTAAAGCAACTCCAGTAATTAGCTGGTACTTATTTTATCAACACTGGAAAGATGAAAGGGAGAGTTTAACCAAGTGGGATTTGAACTCAGAAAAGAGGTGTAACTAAATACCCCAAGGCATTTTATTTATTGTTGTACCTATTCTGCCAATCCCTGCATAATATGATAATGATGATATGATAATTTGTAACGTTAGCTCAACAGGAGACATTTTATGGCTAGAGGAGAGAGACAGAGAGGTAAGCTATTAAATCAAGCAGAGTACTTGACTGGTACTTATTCCATAATTTAATGGTATCCTGATATTGTAAAATTCTCCCTGATATCAATATTCATTATCAATATATCACTACCTCCACCTTCACCAACACTGCCATCACCACCACCATACAACTCAACTACGACAATATACCATCAAAGCCACCACCAGCACGATCACCATGACAGCACTCACAGCACACCACAGCATACCTTCTCCCCCCCCCCCACAATAGACCACAGGCATAACAACACTCCACCGGCTCTGAAACGTTTCACTACAATAACAAGACACCACTGCCACCAACACCACTACTACCACTACCAGCTCCACCACAGCACAACAACCTCATGATAACACACTACCGCCATCACAACCTGCTGCCAACACTACAACAATAGCAACCACAAACTGCCACCACCATCAGCACAACACACCACCAGCACAACACACCACCAGCACAACACACCACCAGCACAACACACCACCAGCACTATAACACAAAGTCACCACCACCACCATTTTCACAATGTTCCTCATTGCGGGCCCACCACCACCACCACTACCACCATCATTATCATCAGAGAAAGAATAAATATATAATCTGATTATTTATCTTTGAATCAAGTTTCTCTACTCAAATTTTCCATTCTGTTTATTGTATTTCCAATTTCAGTAAGATATTGTATAGATAAACAATGAATATTATATATATGTATGTATGTGTGTGAATGGTATCATATATATGTTTCTAAGAATGGTATTATTCATATGTATATGAATAGCTTTATATATATATATATATATATATATATATATATATATATATATATATATATATATATATAATAGCTTTATATATATATATATATAATAGCTTTATATATATATATATATAATAGCTTTATATATATATATATATAATAGCTTTATATATATATATATATAATAGCTTTATATATATGTATGTATATAATAGCTTTATATATATGTATGTATATAATAGCTTTATATATATATGTATGTATATATAATAGCTTTATATATATATGTGTATATATATAATAGCTTTATATATATGTGTGTGTGTATATATATATATATATATATATGTATATAAATAGCTTTATCTATCTATATGTGTATGTGTGTTTGTGTATGAATAGCTTTACACACACACACACACACACACACACACACACACACACACACACACACACACACACACACACACACACACACACACACACACACACACACACACACACACACACATATAGCTTTATATATATATATATATATATATGTATGTATATGAATAGTTTCATACACACACACATATAAGGGGAGGGAGGGGGAGACACACGAACAGCTCTCAGGGATATTCTGATAGATATGGAACAGAGAAAGCAGTTCAATGTATATACACAGCTCTCAAGGACATAGTGATAGATAAGCAACAAGGAATAATAGAGCACGTACTCAGTTTGGAATAAGCATTCACATTTCTATGATTAGTAAACTGATTATAACAACAGTTGTAATTGTTGTTTAGCCCTGGGTCAGCTTTGATCCCGCAAACTTTATTATCAAAGTAGTTTCAGTTGTAACCATCCCATCTCTTATTCAGACATAGCTTATCTAGGACTATCAATAAATGTAGCTGAGAGGTAACATCTCCAGAGACTGCTCTGCATATGAATTACAATTATGGTAGGATCTTAACAAATGTAATATTGTAAGTTGAACGACTATGATCAACTCAGATTATCTGAGTGATTAGTTGACAAAATCTTCCTCTAGGAGAGTATTTAAAAATCTAAAAATCTAGCAAGGAAGATCACTTCAATGTGATCAGTTAATTGAAATTTTTGGACAGTGCGGTTAAGAAGCTCACCATACAGCTGCATGGTTTTGAGTTCAGTCCCACTGCATAGCAGCTTAGACAACCGTCTTCTCTAGCACTGGACTGACTCAATGTTTTGAGAGTGAATTTGGTAGACAGAAACTGTTTGGATGCTTATCTATCTATCTATCTATCTATCTATCTATCTATCTATCTATTTATCTATCTATCTAACCATTCATTTATCTATCTATGCAATCATGTATTTATGTGTGTATATATGTGTCTGTCTGTCTATCTATATATCTCTCTCTCTTCACTCTTTTACTCTTTTACATGTTTCAGTCATTTGACTGCGGCCATGCTGGAGCACTGCCTTTAGTCGAATCAAATTGACCCCAGGACTTATTCTTTGTAAGCCTAGTACTTATTCTATCGGTCTCTTTTTGCCTAACCGCTAAGCTACGGGGACATAAACACACCAGCATCGGTTGTCAAGTGATGTTGGGGGGACAACCACAGATACACAACATATACACACATACATATATATATGTATACATATATATATGTATACATATATACGACGGGCTTCTTTCAGTTTCCGTCTACCAAATCCACTCACAAGGCTTTGGTCGGCCTGAGGCTATAGTAGAAGACACTTGCCCAAGGTGCCACGCAGTGGGACTGAACCCGGAACCATGTGGTTGGTAAGCAAGCTACTTACCACACAGCCACTATCCTTTCATCTATCTGTCTGTGTGTCTGTCTTTGTGCCTGTCCCCTTCACTACTTGATAACTAGTGTTAGCTTGTCTATGTTTTTGTAACTTAGTGGTTTGGCAAAAAGGACCAATATAATAAGTACCAAACTTTAAAAAAATAGTACTGGGGTCAATTTCAAGGTGGTACCCCCCTCCCCCAGCATGGCCACAGTCCAATGACTGGAGCAAGTAAAAAAGCAAAAGATGGGTAAAAGATAATATAGATAATGCATTTCTTTTCTACTGTAGGCACAAGGCCTGAAATTTTGGGGGAGGGGGCCAGTCAATTAGATCGATCCCAGTATGCAACTGGTACTTAATTTATCATACCCGAAAGGATGAAAGGCAAAGTTGACCTCAGTGGAATTTGAACTCAGAATGTAAAGACAGACGAAATACCGCGAAGTATTTTGCCTGGCGTGCTAACATTTCTGCTAGCTCGCCACCTTATAGATAATGCATTTCTGCCGCCACGATAGCATTGACCATCAGCACCACCAAAAGGGGCATTGGTACTGGTGCCATGTAAAAATCCCTGTTGCTGGTGTCAGTTAAAATGCACTGGTGCTGGTGCCTTATAAAAAGCACTGGTAATGGTGCCACATAAAAATCACTGGTGGTGGTGCTATGTAAAAATTGCTGGTGGTGGTGCCATGTAAAAAGCCTCCTGGTCCAGTCTGTAAAGTGGTTGGCATTAGGATGGGCATCCAGCTGTTGAAATCAAGTCAAACAGACTATTGAACCTGGTGCAGCTCCTGGCTATGCCAGTTCCTGTCGGTTCATCCAACCTATGCCAGCACGGACAGTAAATGTTGGTGTTGATGGAGGTGATGTGGTGTGGTGTAGTGTGGCTGGCAGTGGTGGTAGAGTTGTTGGTAGTGGTGGTAGAGTTGTTGGTAGTGGTGGTGGTTTTAGTGTTGTTGTAAATGATGATGATGATAATGATGATGACCATACCATATCACAATAACAATGCTATTGTTATATGCCACCAATTCCACCCCCACCTCTACTACTACTGCTACTACTGCTGCTGCTATCACTACTGCAATATTACCATCACTATGATGTAAGCTATCACCATAAGATACCACCACCACTACATCTTTTACTATGTCTTTGTGACCATCACCACCTCTACTAATGTTACCATTACCACCACCACCACTAGTATATTACTATTCCCATTTCCTTTTACATCACTACCACTGCTATCTATACTGCTAACACCATCACCACTAACAATTACCTCATCCATTACTACTATTTCACTACTGCCACCAACACCATCATCAACACCACCATCACTACTAACACCACCACCACCAACAACAACAACACTACCACCACTGCCAGCCACACTACACCACACCACACCACACCACACCAACTCCATCAACACAACACTACTACCACTACTACTAATAACATCATCATCATCGTCACTGTTATATCATCACTGATACTACTGCCACTGTACTCACACCACCACCTCCACCCTAATCACCACACCTATACTGTAATTACAGATGTATTCTCAATCAGCTATGGAGTTCTTTTATCATTGAGTAAAGCAGGATGGGGTATTGACAAGAAGCACAACTTCCTTGACAACAACAAGGAAAAGTTTTGTCAATCAAGTTACAAACCCATTGGGAAACATGTAGTGGACAGTGTGTATGCATGTGTACATATGTGTGTGGGGGGGGGAGAAAGAAAGAGCGGGGGAGAAAGAAAGAGCGGGGGAGAAAGAAAGAGCGGGGGAGAAAGAAAGAGCGGGGGAGAAATAGAGAAGAGATGGTGAAATGGAGGGAATGTGTGTGACTATATGTATGCATATGTGTAAATATATGTGACTGTGTGTGTGTCACATATATTAATTTGTGTGTGTGTGTGTGTGTGTGTGAAACAAAGATGAAGAGAATGTGTATCAGTGTGTGTGTGTGTGTGCATGTTTGTTTGTGAGAGAATGATAATGTGGCTGAAGTTGAGAGAGAATGTGTGAGTTCGTGTATGCATGAGAATGGATGCATGTGGGTATGTGCATTAGTAAAATAATGGGAGCACAAGGAGAGTTGGGTGTATGTGAGTGCATATAAATGCATGTGTATGAATGCACATGCATATGTATGCATGTTGGTGCTAGCAAAAAATAGGAAGGTAATGTGTTTGTACATGCATGTACGTGTGTGCAGACATGTTCTGTGCATGTGTGTGTGTATGTGCATAACTTTGTAGGAATGCATGTGTGAGGGAGAGAAAGAAAGTGTGCATATGCATGTCTTTGTCTGAATGCATGTATGAGGGAGTGTTTGTGTGCATGTTGAGTGCAAACGTCTGTGGACATGTGTGCATGAGAGAGAGAGACAGAGACAAGCAGAGAGTATGCATGTCTGTGTTAATGCATGCATGAGAGAGAGCATGTGTGCATATGCATGTCTTTGTGTGAATGCATGTATGTCTATGAATGTATATGAAAATATGTATGTATGCATGTATATATAAATGTATGCATGTGTGTGTCAGAGGGAGAAAGTGAGATGTTGTATGTACACGTGGTATCTTCATGTATTAATGGCCTGAAGCAATGATTTTTCTGCAAACTGGGAAAGGAGACATGATGCAGTTCTGCCATGTGGTCCATGATGATGGAGTTGGTGCAGACAGTGCCAGGAAAACAACAACAGAGGTGATTGTAAATTGTACACAAACATTATTGTATGGTTGCAGAGAGAGAGAGACAGAGAGACAGACTTTGTGTGCGTATAGAAGACCTTCAGAAGTGAGTGTTTTCAGAAATGGACAGAAAAGAAAGCAATTGAAGACTCTCCAAGACTCTCCAAGACTCTCCACAAACATTTACCTTCCAGGCATAATAGAGTCCCCCACCTCTTCACTCAATCACCTTTTCTTTCAATGCATTATTTGATTTTAAATGTGTGTGTGTATACGTTTGCAAGTGTGAGTGTATAAATTATATTATGGAGGGATATTTGTAAATATGTATGGGTGGTGGTGTTGTTGTTGACACTTATAGTTATTTCCCTCTTTTAATTTTAACAACTTGTGTGTTATTGCCTGCTTTTGTCAATTTGAATACTGGTTTGTATTGCTTATTTTATTGTTAGGTTTCATATTACTATTATTGTTATTGTTGGTGTTGTTTGTTATCATCATCATCATCACTGTGATGAACCACTACAAAGATGCATGCTAGTTAATTCCAGGCAGACATTTGTTGGTTTTCTTGCAACACTCTGCCTGATTGTTTGAGAGGGTAATAGTGGACCTTTCAACTAATATTATTAGTGCGTAATTGAATTGCTGGTGCTCCCTAGTCTGTAGTTCTTGTTTGATGCCAATGTTAAAAATCAGCATTATTTTGGTTAAGCTTTTTGTTATCATATTTCTGCTGAAATGCATTTCTTTTGTTTCAATTAATTTTGAAAATAATGAATTTTAGTAAAATAACTGTCAAGATTAAACTGGTGTTAGGAACATAAATTAACCTGAAATTTTAAAGGTAGGTTTTAGTTTAGATTACATTAAAACAAGAAGTTTATATCATAGAACCAGAGGTAATCACAGGCAGGTTGATATATATATATATATATATATATATATATATATATATATATATATATATATATATATATATATATATATATTTATATATGTATATATATATATATATATATATATATATATATATGTGTGTGTGTGTGTGTGTGTGTGTGTATGTGTGTGTGTGTGTATATATATGTGTGTGTGTGTGTGCATGTATATATGTATATGTGTGCATATATGTGTGTGTGTGTGTATATATGTATGTGTATTTATATGTGTATACTAGCCAACAGATCCTCAGAAACAATAATTACTCAATGAGTGGTACTCCACTAGCTACTCATCAGACCAGTAATACTTTAGTTAGGCCAGATCTGGCCTGTTTGAACATAAAGCAGGTTGAAAATTTTGGGCTGGTTATGGCTGGTTTAAATGCTAAAGGGTTAAGGATTAAGGCAGCTAGAAGTAGATCTGGATGCTGTGTGTGACCATAGAGTTTCATTATATTCTTAGCCTTCCACAGAGTTTGTTGGGATAACCCTTTTGACTGATGAGTCTATTGCTGGTCTTACCCGCTAACTTCTCTGTAGTTTTAATATGTACAGTAGAAATGCTTTGACTCAAGGAAGGTTTGAGATTCAGAGGCCAACCTCACCTTATTTAGTTCATCTGTTTATCTAAGTGGTTTGCAGCTGTGAGGTTAGTGTGATTTGTTATAGTTGGTAGTATGTCGTTAGTTACAGCTGCTAGAATTACTTATATTAAGGTTACGTAATAGTTAACTATTTTGATGCTTATAAATTAGAATTAACAAATGTTTAACGAAAGAAGTAAGAGTCCAAGAAAACCAGTTATGGTCTGTAGATATAAAATAAAGAAAATATTAATTATCATCAGTTGTTCCTTAATGAATTGTTGAATATTCTCTTTTGTTTATATGAAAAACATATAGTACACACACACACACACATCTTTATATGTATGCATGTGTGTGTCTAATCCTGTCTTGTTTATATTAAAAGCATATAATGCATATACATGTATGTGTATGTATATATATATATGTATATCTTTATATTTATGTATGTGTACATATATATGTATTTAAACACATGCACAACTATACAATATATACTATATGTGTATATATATATATATATATATATATATATATATATTTCATTTGTACATCTTTCCATTTAGAAGAATAAACTTGCTTTTCTGGTTTTATTTCAGTATGAATTAGATTGGAAATAAAAAGCAAGAATGAGTGTATATAGGCTTTCATGAGATGAAAGCTATAAAGGTGCATCATGAGAGGGAGGTGTTGATCCCAAGGTCAGCCTCAATTGAGCAGACTTTGAACAAAGATATTCTAACCATGACTTTCCTTCCTCTTTTCGTGTAGCAGGACGCATTTGGTCCAATGTGTCCTTTGTTTAAGATGGTAGCATGTTATTTGAGAAAGATATAGCTGCTATGTTTAACAGGCTGAGTTAGTACCATAATCTAGTTGACATTATTTGATTTTTTAAAGATACTTTTATTTTTGGATGGAATATTGTGTTTTTTTTCTTTTCCTTTTATGCAAACTGATGAATTTAGCCTGAACACCCTGTGTTTTTTCTTACCCTTTTCCAAGACATTAGGATATAATCATCATCATCATCATCATCATCATCATAGTTTAACGTCCGCTTTCCATGCTAGCATGGGTTGGACGATTTGACTGAGGACTGGTGAACCAGATGGCTACACCAGGCTCCAATCTGATTTGGCAGAGTTTCTACAGCTGGATGCCCTTCCTAATGCCAACCACTCCGAGAGTGTGGTGGGTGCTTTTACGTGCCACCGGCACGAAGGCCAGTCAGGCGATACTGGCAATGGCCACGCTCAAAATGGTGTATTTTACGTGCCACCTACACAGGAGCCAGTCCAGTGGCACTGGCAATGATCTCGCTCGAATGTCTTTACACATGTCACTGGCACAAGTGCCAGGAAGAGAAATTTGGCTGCTATTGTCAGCATGTAGAGCAACCACATAAAGCACTGGTTTTTAACTATTTTTTACTTATGGATCCCTTTCATTCCTATCTTACTTGATGTTTAAAAAAATCCCATTATATTTTTAGAATTAAATATTATTAGGAATTGTATAAAAAATTTGTTAAAATATTTTGTGTATTGTAAAAGTGTTATCACCAATTTATTGCTCATAAATTTTAACGACAAAATCTTACGTGGGCCTTCAAGGGTCATATGAACCCTTGTTAAGAAACACTAACTTAGAGGATTCCTCATTGGTTTGTAATCGTTGTTGATGTAACAACTGCTGCTGCTGCTGTTGCTGCTTTTCCTATTGTCACTGATGTGGAAACTTTTGTTGTAACTGATGTGATTTTTTCTTGTTGCTATGATGGTTTTTAGCTATAATTGTTGTGGTTATTTTTGTTGTTGTTGTTGTTGTTTGCTATGGTTCCTGTTATTTATTTGTTGTCCTTTATTGTAGCTGTTGTTGTATGAGAGAAAAATGGTCTGACAAGAGAGTGATGTTACATATGACCTTTAGATAATGAAAGGTCAAAGTGTCAAGATTTTTTTTTTTTTGGCAACAGAAGTAAACAGTAGTAGCCAAAAAAAACTGATTCAGGTTGGTTTGTGTGTGTGTGTGTGTGTGTGTGTGTGTGTGTGTGTGTGTGTGTGTGTGTGTGTGTTTTACATTTAGGAGTTGAATGCAGTACAGAAATATGGAGTGTGATGTATTTAGTTGTGTTATCGTTTACTCATCCCTCCTGTTCCCAGGTAAACATTGACTGAGCTCTTAAGATCAAAAGCTTTCCAGCCATGACTGCCCCATTTTTTTTCTTTTCATACATGTTGGGAACCTAGAACATTATCAATAGGTTCTTTTCTAGGATAGGAGGATTTGATTTTGAGAGATATTTGGCTGCTATTTCTAGCAAATCGAACAACCATATAAAGCAGGCATGGGCAACCTTTATTGAGAACTGGGTTGCATGCTGCACTACTAAAGAAATTCAAGGTAATTTTTCTTTGATAGGCATGCCATTCAGAAAGTTCTGTGGACCACATGCTGCCACAGTTTGCCCATGACTGCTATAAAGGCTTCCTTATAAGCTCAAATGTATATATAGGTATGTTAATGGTGTAAATATTAAGTGTTTGTAAGTATCATAGATTGTGGTTGGTTTGTGTGGGAGTGTAGTTATGGAGATGTGCATGTATGTGAGTGGTATAACTATTGATGTGTGGTAGGGAAATTTAGTGATGTATGTAAGGACAAACACATACAAATCAATTCTGTATAAGAATGTACTTCTATGGGGTTATAAACCATGGAGAAAACATATAGGATGAGCAACCAAAAGTTAATGATTTCAACCTAGTAGTACCCAATCAGCTTTGGTTTAGTCAGATTTATACATGTGGGTTTGGTAATCAGTGAATGAGATAAATTACTTTACAAATCTTACTGCATATGAATGAATTAATTCTAAAGAGGAAACATGTGTAAAATATATGTAGCTTTTCTCTGAAACAATGTTGGTGTTATGATTTATAGAAAGAACATTTTTAATCTGACAAAGAATTGCAATTTCATCTAAGTGGGGTCACATAAGCCTTTAAATAGTCAGCTTCCCCCATTCTCTCTCTCCATCTATCTATCTATCTATCTATCTATCTATCTATCTATCTATCTATCTATCTATCTATATATATATATATATATATATATATATATATATATATATATATATATATATATAGTAATGTTTGTTTTTATGGTCACTTATGATAAAAGTAATTTTACATTAGTCTGAAGGGTTACTCTATACTTTTGTAGAGTACAAATTTATTATTCTTGACAGTGGCTTAGCTGGCCAAAACTTCGAAGTCACTGTCAATAATATACTTATTTAAGAATATATATATATAATATTTTGGACTAATAAGTATAGGTATATAACTGAAGTGGACAAATAATGACATGACTGCCCAAACTCAGAATCTTTGGCGAGACACCACTTTATCTTGGGTTTCAGCTGCACAAGATCTTGATTGTGTTGAGAATGATGAAAACCTTTTGAAAACTTTGCATAGGCCTCTGAACAAGTATCGCCAAGCTTTTGGCAAACTTTGATGCAGATGCTCTGCTCAGCTTCCTCTGTCATGGTCAATGCAATGATCACACATTACACACCTTCCTTCCAAGCACTGCTGTAAACAGCGGAAGTGAGCTAGAATGTTAAAACTAAGTGCACAATCACAGCAGTATTGAAGGTCAATCTGTGCCAAGCAGCTTCACTCTTCATGCTTTAGCTTCGTCACTATGGCAACAGTCTAGATATTTATTGATCAGACCATGTATATATGTTTTCAAAAAGATTTTCCAAAATCAAAAGTAATCAATTATATTAAAAAAATCTTCAAAAAACAGTTTTGTGAAGTTGTAAATTGTGAAAGCACTTAATACAAAAACTTCCTTCAAAAAACTTGTGTCATTCTATAATTAATAATTTTTAATTTAAGAAAATCATTCCATATATATTACTTCAAATCCAGTGTATAACTGGCACTTATTTCATCAACTCTGATGGGATGAAAGGCGAAGTCAACTTCAGCAGAATCTGAACTCAGAATGTAAAGACAGACAAAATGCTTAGTGGCATTGTGTCTGGTGTGTTAATGATTCTGCTAGATCACTGTCTTAATAATAATAATGAGAAACTTTCAAAATACAAAGGCCTGGAAACAGAGGTAACTCGAATGTGGAATCTAAAAACAGAAACAATTCCTATTATAGTAGGCACCTTAGGTATAATAAAAAAAATATTCAGACAAATACATAACAAAAACACCAGGACTTACAAATATATATAACATACAGAAAATTGCACTACTGGGCACTGCACACATCCTATGCAAAACACTTTCAATACAGTAACCATAAGAGCATCACAGCAAACCACAGCACATATCCAAGGCACACAGAGCTGTGCTTGGTAGTGAAGTGAAAGCACGCTATAAAAATAAAACTACTGAATAATAATAATAATAATAATAATAATAATAATAATAATAATAATAATAATAATAATAGCAAGAGCACTCAGAGAGTGCAAACCTCTGCCAAGGCAATACCAACGTCTTCTCAATGATTAGCCAAAGATGATTTTTAAAATGAGAATATCTGAAATAAGCTCAGCTGCTCTCACAAACAAGAATACTAAAAATGAACCTGACCACTCTCAGAAATTAAATAAAAAATCCGGAAAAATAATCCAGAATCTTTGTTTGGTACCTGATTGATCCCAATGGTAGTCATGGAATGTGAAGGTAGCTGTAGAAAATTTAGTTTATCCTTATCTAATATTAAGCCAAAGTTAACAAATTCCCCACTCAAAATAGTTTCAAAGACATAGGTAATAATAATAAGTTCTACTCATGAATTGACTTAGCTCCTCCCACAAACTTGCTGGTTTTGTACCAAACAAAATTTGAAACCAATATTAGAAGTGGTGCAATAAAGCAGCAAGCTGGTAGAATTGTTAGCACACCAGACAAAATGCTTAAAAGCATTTCATCCATCTATACATTCTAAGATCAAATTCTTCCAAGGTTGATTTTGCCTTTCATCGAAGAAATTAGTTTCATTTGATGTAATCAACTAGCTTGCAGGCCTTGTGCCTATAGTAGGAAGAAATATTAAAAGTACTAGTAGCATTAATATTTATAATAGTAATTAGTCATAAATACAAAGTGGTATTGATGGCAATGCAATGTAGGACTTGTGGTTGTCAAACCAAGTGCCAATCGTACATAGTTGCCAATGTCAGTATTTTTGTAGCATTTGACAGTAGTGTCCTCCTTACGGTTTGCTAAAACCATTGGTGGTATGTCCATACCAATGATATTGATGTGCAAATCAGATTAGCTATAAACACAACTTCAGTTTTCTCAAGCTTTGGAATGGAAAACATAAGAACCTCTGAGAAGAAATATTTACTGTAAGGCAGTGAAGGTGGTGCTGGTTGGGTTTGCTGTTGGTGGCAGTGGTGATGGTGGTGATGGTAGGTGGATTAAACTAATCCATCTTTAGAATACTATACAATGAGATGTTCATAGAAATTGGTCTATCCAGAACAAGATAATCCAAATGTATTGTAAGAATATGGATCCAAGATATTACTGTGTCAGTCTTATTTTTAAATTTCTACTGCAACATTGGCTCTAATCAATCTTCCTTGTCTTTCTGTTTCTCTGTCTCTTTCTTTCTTCCTTCTTTTTCTCTCTTCCTCTCTCACACATATATATATATATACACACACACACACACACACACACACACACACACACACATTTATACACACATACAAGGTTTGTCTGTTAGTTCTTGTTTTATATATATATATATATATATATATATATATATATATATATATATATATATATATATATATATATATATATATATATATATTTAATAATAATATTAGGGATAAAAATCCAAAATTACAGGTAAAAACTCATTAATTTATATAGTTTTCCTTAAAACTATATATTTATATATATATATATATTTATATATATACAGAGAGAGAGAGAGAGAGAGAGAGAGAGAGAGATTTCTTCTTTCATTCTTTTACTTGTTTCAGTGACTGGAATGCAACCATGCTAGAGTACCACCTTGAAAGCTGTTAGTTGATCAAGTCAACCCCAGTTCTTATTTCAAGTTAGCCTTGATACAGCAGAACTATATTCAATGACATTCAAATTCTAGCATATCACTTTATCACCGAGAACAAGGCTTCTCAACCATTTTTTATCTATGGACCCCTTTGATTACTATTTTATTCTGGTGGTCCCCCTTCACCATTTGATGTTTAAAAACTAGTTTTTCAGAAACTGCTATCAAAATTTCTATTTTAATTTTCACACGTCAACTTGGGTGTGTTGAACTATGTGAAATGTTAGAGAAAGAAACCTAGCTGTTTCTTGCAATACATACCAATATATACATCTAAAGCAAAATTCTTTCAGGAGCCCTTAAAATACTATTGGGGATCCCAAATTTACCATTTTGTTCCATAGACCCCCAAAAATCTTATATGGACCCCAGATGAGAACCACTGATCTCGAGCAAGGCTTCTCAAACTTTTTACTTTATATACCTCTTGTAACAAAATTTAATTTCTATTCAATCCCAAACAAATTGATTGAATATTGAATTACAAAACATACCTAATTTACCAGTATTTAATACAATTTGCCTGAGAAAAGAATCAGTGAACAGTAAGTGCAAATATACCTTTAACCCTTTAGCATTTAAACAGGCCATATTCAGCCCAAGTATTTAATCAGTTTTATGTTCAAGCTGGCCTGATGTGGCCTCTCATACCTATGCTACAATGTAATTCTAAAAATAAACACATCAGTAAAATCTCAAAGCTGTGAGATGAGGTATAATGAATTTGATACCATGTGAATAAATAAGCATTACAGTTAACAGATTAATCTGAACACTAAAGGATTAATGATTGAAATATTTGTTAATGGGAAAGTTAAATGGGCACAGAGAAGATTGTGAATATTAGGTTGCAGGTTTTTAGGTTTGAACTGCATATCACTTGCATTCTATTTTCAAAGTGCTTCTTTACTTGCTTAGTAAATTATGCATGTGGCTAAATCCAAATTCTGTCTTATATGAAATTGGAAAAGCTAGTAAAATGGGCTCAGCAGTTGCACAAGGCTTGGGATATTTTGCTTGGAAAATTCACCTTGTGGAACCCCAGGGTTTTATATCCCTATCAAACTTCTATTCACCCCAACCTGCCTCCACCAGGGTCATTGATGTTTTGGTATATGGTTCATTTTGAGAAACCTTGATCTAGAGTAGAGGCTCCTTCTTTCCCTTATGGCAGTATATCAGTCTCATAAGGCCATAGATCTTTATCTGGAGAATTTTAAGTTTTTATTGATAGAGCAACACCGCTTATGGCTTTAGAGGCTCACACAACATTGATAATCTTGGCCAGAGTGTTCACTTGTGAAAGCACTGTTTGCCATTGTAATGCTTAAACTGTAATGTTATATTTGGTGATGGATATGCTAGAACTGGAATGTCTTTGATTACAGTACAACTGCTTCAAGGCTAACTTTAAATAAGTACTGGGGTTGATATGATTAACTAATAGCCTTCAAGGCAGTGTCCCAGCATGGTCACATTTCAGCAATTGAAACAAGTAATGAAATAAGTATATATATCAATGTACAAAGAAAGTTAAGTAGATAGAGTCTTTAGTATACTTTTTTTCAGCAGCAAGCTGCAATCTTAGTCACTTTTGAAACCTCTTCCTAGTTCCTCTGTGTTATATCATCATGGTGTTTTGTTGGGTTACTGAGTTCAATGTCTCCCTTGTGTCCAAAACTTATGTACCCAAGAACAGGGAGTTGAATTTATTTCAGGATTATCTGTTTCAAAGGATGCCAGAATGGATCTGATTTTGGTGCCTTAGTTGGACAACTACAACTATACATCTAAATAAGCAGTATAAATTGTTTGTGTTGTTCTAAGTTAAATTTCTTCTCAATATTTCCAGAATTAATCTTTTTAGATTATTGACAAAGAAACTGCACATTTTTGTTGGTCTATTTCAACGGATGCCAGAGTAGATCTGATTTTGGTGCCTAAGTTGGACAACTATGACTACACATCTAAACAAACGGCATAAATTGTTTGTGCTGATCTAAGTTAAATTTTTTTTTCAATATTTCCAGAATTAATCTTTTAAGATTATTGACAGAGAAACTACTCATTTCTGTTGGAATATTGCCAAGTTTCTCAGTGAAATTCTTTCCTGAAATTGTATAGATGAGTTGAACAATGGCCAAGAATGTACATCTGTAACCATTTCTGCCTGTTTTTCTGAAAGTTGGCAGTAAATGTTTTGATAGGAAGCAAAGAAAGAGTGACTTGATCCTTATTACAGGCTTCATGCTCACTGCAAGAACATCTGTGAAAGTAACCAGAAGTACTAGAAAAATAATAGATTTAATAATGTAATAGCGTTGTATGATTTGTTTGTGGGCAGAGAAAAGGTGCTAATAATACAATAGATCACATGATATTTAGGACATTTTAAAGGCGGAATAGAATCAGTAACAACGAAAACAATAATAAATAATAATAATAATAATAATAATAATAATAATTGCTAATGCAATATTTAGTATCTGTTGAAGAGCAGAGTTGAGGCTCTATTAATAAAACAGGTAATACAATATCTAAGATCTGTTAGAGGGTACAAGTTAGGAGCCCTAATGGTTGTAGTAAGTCATATGGGATTCAGGATATGTTTCTAAGAGTGACTGAGGTTAATGGGTAGTGATGATTGCAGTACGGTAAAGAGAAAATAAATAAATGCAGAATACACTGAAAGAAATGGTAGTGGTAGTGTTGGTGGTGTATCTATCTATATAAAGTACTATTTCTTATAGATCAAAATGGGTAGTAGCTGTAGTGGCAGTGACAGTGGTGGTGGTAGTGGCAGCAGTAGTGGTGTGGAGTGGGGGTGGTATTGCACACTGGTATATTTGGAAATGGTGCCTGTCATTCTATGATAATCTTTGTAGTCTTGGCAGCAACAGTGAAGCTGTTCTCTTTTGTCATTTTTTTTTCCTACTACAGATAATGTATTTTCTTTGGGGAAATTTTTTAAATATTTTTTTTCTTACATATGTTCTCAAAAACTGATGTCTTAGAACAATTGTCTAGAGATGCTAATGCAATATTCATCTCTTTCTTTTTTCTCTCTTTCTGTCACACATTATGTTCATTTTTTTTCTCTCTTCCTCCCTCTCTCTCTTTGTATAAATACTTATATACATATATGTGAGAGTTTATATATGTACATCAGGATTTAAATGTGTAGGTGTGTATACGTATGTATGTATTTAGCGTGATTCAGAAGTCCCTTTAGCATTTAAATGATATAATAAAATTATTATTCTATATTTTGTTACAATTATATTTTTTATATAATCTTTTGCTTTTTTATTGCGAATTCAAAAAACACATATGCACACTGGCTCACACAGATATGTCAGAAACATGTCACTATCAAAGAACAATATTCATCGTCCTAAAAAATGACACAATATATTGGTGACCCTGTTCCATCATCTGTGAATACTATGAGCAACTGCCTGTAATGATCTGGGTGCCTGATAGTATGAATAGATGGGTAGCAAACCTGTTGTCCTGAAATCCCTGGGTCATGGTCATCACTGGCAGAAGTGAGGTTAGGGTTAGTTAATGGGCAGTTAATGAACTTCTATGTCTGTAGTTAATGAGCAGTTAATGAACTTCTATGTCTGTATTTGGATTTACATCTATTTCTTTATATTGGTTTTAACAATTAATCTTTGGCCATGCTAGAGTATACTACTTATAAATGTTTTCAGTAATTCATTTTGGTCTGGTACTTACTTCTATTGATTCCTATTTGTCGAACTGCTATATTGTGTGACACAATTAACTCCACTGATTTTATTTTGACATCTATAAATCTATAAATGTAAATATGGATATATACAGATGCCCAAGTGTCTGTGTGTGTGTGTGTGCATACACATATATGTATATATATATATATATATATATATATATATATATATATTCGTTCGTTGGCACTCCGTCGCTTACGACGTCGAGGGTTCCAGTTGATCCGATCAGCGGAACAGCCTGCTCGCGAAATTAACGTGCAAGTGGCTGAGCACTCCACAGACACGTGTACCTTTAATGGAGTTCTCGGGGATATTCAGCGTGACACAGTGTGACAAGGCTGACCCTTTGAATTACAGGCACAACAGAAACAGGAAGTAAGAGTGAGAGAAAGTTGTGGTAGAAGAGTACAGCAGGGTTTGCCACCATCCCCTGCTGGAGCCTCGTAGAGCTTTAAGTGTTTTCGCTCAATAAACACTCACAATGCCCTGTCTCGGAATCGAAACCGCGAGTCCACTGCCCTAACCACTGGGCCATTGCGCCTCCACCATGTATATATATATAAATATATATATATATATATATATATATATATATATATATATAAATATATATATATATATATATATATATATATATATATATATATATATATATATACAGGGTGCAATAAATAAACTGTCGTCTAAAGTACTCAAAATTGAAAATAACACGGACGTCTCATTTTTAACAGTATCTTGAAACACTAAAGAGTAAATATATTCAATAAAATCACCATTGGCTTTAACCACAACCTTCAGATGACTTTGGAATCTCCCACAACTTTTCTGGATAGTCTCCTTGTTTAAGTTGTGTGTGTGTGTGTGTGTGTGTGTGTGTGGTGACCAGTTTCTGTGCATTCATTTTTACAGATGTTTTTCAATGCATGCCTAGATGAGACAAATATGCTATTGAGGTATCGTTTTGCAACCAGATGCCATTCCTATCACCAAACCCTACTTGTTTTCATGTAAGGAATCTCTTGATCTCTTATTTCACATCACTTCAAAGGCACAAAGATTTGGATCATTTGTTAACAAAAGAACTGACAACAACAACACAACTCATACTTTGAAACTTTCACATATACAATCATCATCATCATAATTTAATGTTCATTTTTGATGCTGATAAGGGTTGGACAAATGTGATGTGTACAAACACACAGACAGACACACAAACACATATGCTGATTGTATGCACATGCCAGAATTGATCTTTGAACAAGGCCTTGAGCTCAATTCAGGTTGCGATATGAAACTGTTGGAGACTATAGTCAATCACTAGCTAGAAAGTGTTGCTGCTGGAAGGCCATGTGTGTAGCAGCAGTATTAGGCTCCTTGCCATACCTCCAGAAAGAGTCAGAAGTGATTGTCAGAGAATTTTGATGACTTCGCTAGCCCCAATACCTGACCTCCTAATTCCTCAGATTCTAATCCCATAGATTACTCTGTGTGGAACACATTTGGGAAAGAGACAAACTGCATTGCCTGCAACACCAAGGCCAAGCTGATGGCCAAGATCAAAGAGACATTCAAAGATCTTCCCAGGAACACTACGAGGAATGCATGTACCAAGTTCCAAAGCCATGTTGAATCCATGAGGAAAATTAAAGGCAGCTACTTTGAGTAAAGTGTTATCACCTAGCCATAATCTAGTTGATATTTTTGATTAAAAAAAAAAAAACTTTATTTTTGGATGAGCTATTGTTTTCTTTTCCTTTTATGCAAACTGTCAAATTTAGCCTGAACACCCTGTATATATATACCTTGACCTTTTTTTTCTTTTTGCTGCAGAGAAGGCCACTAGGTGGCTTTGTATAAAGAGGTTAGATCAGTAATTTGCTCCTACTGGGATGCAAGCTGGGACTTTAGTAACTCCAGCTGGTTCAACTGGATAAAGGGGCCAGATGTTGAAAGACCTGAAACTCCTTGGGACCCCAAAAATATTACTGATGAGGCATACTAGAGGATCTGTGAGCTGAGCTGTATCTTAAAAACTATCAAGTATGTGCTTATTTTGCGTAATGGTTAATCCAGCACTAGAACTACCATACTGTAA
Organism: Octopus bimaculoides; assembly: GCF_046866305.1. Classification (NCBI taxonomy): domain Eukaryota; kingdom Metazoa; phylum Mollusca; class Cephalopoda; order Octopoda; family Octopodidae; genus Octopus; species Octopus bimaculoides. The sequence continues at coordinate 127,731,911 of NC_142931.1, forward strand.
GACCACTTTGAGAGTGATAGACTATTAGTTCTTGTCAGAAGCTCTATCTAAGAGAAGGCTAATTAGGGCTCCATAGCCATAGTGGGGTGACCTATCAGCAGTGCTTTACTGCCTTGTGGGTGAATCCAGGAAGACAATGTTTAGGAGAGTACACTCTGAAAGGAAAAAAAAACTCTATGGCAGTCAGATCTAGATGGCTTCCTATAGACTGGATTTCCTGCAGCTGGGAGGAGGTATGTATTTTCTTGGATCATCCTTACCATTAGACCTATCTCCTTCACAATGAAGGTAGTAATACTGGAATCCACTCCTCCAACACCACTACAAAGCTTCATTGCACAGGCGTCTTCTCTTACAATGTGGAAAACATATCTTGAATCTCAAGATTGGCCATTGTCATTGATTACTAGCTGCTGTGGCTTCTAAATGAGAAGTGTAGATAATATCAGGAATCAAGAATTTCTCTGAAACTAACCTGCCATTAAAGAACAGACAGTCTAATTGTCTGAAATCAAGAGGACAGTTGTGGATTAGTGTTTTTATCTCTAATCAGCAGTTCTCCTAAGCTGAGTTCAGCAGACAAAATACTTAGTTGTATACAAAAAAAGAGTAGTAAACATTCATGAATTTTTGCCTATTTCAAGTAAAAATTAAGTTAAAGAAATAATAACTTAGAGTGGCTAGTGGAATGCATATGTACAAAGATGAATATAGGCACTCAAAAACTATGCAAGATAAATTCTTGATTTTTTTGTAATGGTCTTCACTTGCAATCAAGTGGTTTCAGGTTCAATTCCACCATGTAGCATTTTGGGCGTCTTCTACTGCAACCCCTGGCCAACCATGTCTTGAAAGTGGATTTGGTAGATAGAAAATGTATAGAAGTTTATGTGTGTGTGTTTATCTCCCCTATTCACTGCTGGATATCCAGTGCTGGTTTGTTTACATCCCTGTAACTTAGCAGTTCAGAAAAATATGGCTGATAGAATAAGTACCAAACTTAAAAGTAGGTACTGAGTCAATATGGCTAAACATTTGAAGGTAGTGTCACAGCATGGCTGCAGTCCAATGACTGAAACAAACCAAAGCTAAAAGATAAAGAGAAATGTTTTAGAAAAAGGGAGACAATCTCAAGAACTAAGACACTTACCTAAACCCACGTGCTTTTAGATTAAACCCTTAATCACCTGACAGCAAAAGAAACTTCTTGACCATTGTGTTAAGTACAGCCATACCAGAACTTAATCCAATCCTTTTGCCTTCTGAAAATTTCTGCTTTTCTTTGTGTTACTAAATAAAATAGTTTCAAATTTTGGCACAAGGCCAGCAAGTTTCAGAAGGTGGGTAAGTGCATTACCTCAATGCCAGTGTGCAGTTGGTACTTATTTTATTGATCCTGAAGGAATGAAAGGCAAAGTCTACCTCAGCAGAATTTAAACTCAGAACATACAGACAGATAAAATGTTGTCAAGCATTTTGCCCTGGGGTAGTTATAATTCTGTCAGCTTGCTGCCTTTTGTACTAAATAAAATAATGCAAGAGACCCCAAAAAACAACACACATTTCCTTTAATGCTCAACCCTTTTCCCTCTCTCCCTCTTGCAATTTAACATTTTGCATCCAACAAACATCATCTTCAGTCACAAGGAATCACCTCAAAGTTCAGTCTAATGGAAATCTTTAAGCCATTGCAAAGACAGTACAGTCAATTTCTAGTTTAAACCTTACCATTGATCAGATTCAGAATGCTAGTCTGTCTGTCTGTTTGTCTCTGCCACCATCTTGGCACCAGAATAATATATCACCTTTATGATGTTCTTCAAGTTGTCTCTTTGATTTTTCTTTACAAATCTATTTGCACTATACATACAGTTATATAGGTGTATGTGTGTTTATATATATATATATATATATATATATATATATATATATATATATATATATATATTGAGAGAAAGAGAGATAGATAGATATAGATATCTATTATATATATACATGAATAGTATGTGTATGTGTATATATCTATCAGTCTATATATATATATATATATATATATATATATATATGCATCTATATGCATATATTTGTGTGTGTATATAAATACATTCATGCATATATATGTGTGTGTATGTCTGTCTATGTATATGCATATCTCTACTTATCTATGTGTATATGTGTGTGCATGCACACACACACACACACACATATATGCATTGTGTGTGTGTATATGTTTATCTCTATCTGCTTGTCTGCCTGTCTGAAAATATATGTTTATGTGTATATAATGTACAAATGTATGTACATGTGAATGTTTGCTATACATGTATATGTGTATGTATATGTATGTGTGTGTGTGTGTGTGTGTGTGTGTGTGTGTGTGTGTGTGTGAATGTATATGTGTATCTATATATACATACATACATATATTCATACATACATATATTCATACATACATACATACGGACATTTGAGAGAGAGAGGGAGAGAGAAACAGACAAGCACAGAAAGAGAGAGAGAGAGAGAGAGAGAGAGAGAGAGAGAGAGAGAGAGAGAGAGAGAGAGAGAGAGAGAGAGAGTGTGTGTGTGTGTGTGTGTGTGTGTTGTTTCTTTAATCTGATTCTGTTTTATGTGAGATTTTATTTTGTCTGTTGAGTAATTCTAGAACAGTCTTTTATCTCAGCTTCTGTGGTTAGAACCAGTTCTTGTATCTAATTACAGAGTCTCTTCTCATGGAATCGAATCAACCGTTGTTTGAACTGTTGCATTTATCAGCTATTGATTGAGTTTCGTGCCTTAAAATTGTTTACACCACCAGCCTGAGGTCATTGGAGGTTTGTGGTAGTGCATTTGTCTTGTTTGTGTGCACGAGTATGTATTATGTATGTGTGAAGAAAATTAGGCTATTATCTTTAGACTTCAAGGTTTTTTGCTCTTACTGTCACAAAGAATATTATACATCTCTCAAAATGTGTTAATAAAAAATATTTTTTACTGATTTTTTTTGCATCAATATATGTTTGTGTTTGTAAGTGATTTATGTGTGTGTGTGTGTGTTTGTATGTGTGTGTACATAGACATAGTGGAGGCGCAATGGCCCAATGGTTAGGGCAGCGGATTCACGGTCATAGGATCGCGGTTTCGATTCCCAGACCGGGCGTTATGAGTGTTTATTGAGCGAAAACACCTAAAGCTCCACAAGGCTCTGGCAGGGGATGGTGGTGAACCCTGCTGTACTTTTTCACCACAACTTTCTCTCACTCTTACTTCCTGTTTCTGTTGTGCCTGTAATTCAAAGGGTCAGCCTTGTCACACTGTGCCATGCTGAATATCCCCGAGAACTACGTTAAAGGTACACTTGTCTGTGGTATGCTCAGCCACTTGCACGTTAATTTCACAAGCAGGCTGTTCCGTTGATCAGATCAACTGGAACCCTCGACGTCGTAAGCGATGGAGTGCCAACAACAACAAAACAAAACAAAGTACATAGACATAAACATTGATAGCCACTCATATATAAGCAAGTATGTTTCACCCTTTTGTTACTAATCTACCTGAAAACACCCTTGGTTCTGTGATGGAAATTTCTTGTTTTTAGATGATCTAAATTTAAGCATCTTATCAAGATTTCTTCTTAATTTGTGTTCCAAACATCAGCTTAATAATATCAGTTATTACAAGGTTATTTTATTAAATTCTTAATTACTTGCAAAATTAATTGAAACAAAGACTGCGTATTGTCACAGAAATATGCTAACAAACGGGTTAAATGTATGTAAATAGAAATGCCTGTGTGTGTGTTTCTGTGTGTGTGTATGTATGTATGTGTGTGTGTGTGTGTGTATATATATCTTGTTTCAGTCATTGGACTGTGACCATGCTGGGGCACCAGCTTGTAAGGTTTTGTTGAACAAATCAACCCCAGTACTTATTTATTTTTTAAAGTCTGGTACTCATACTATTGATCTATTTGGCAGAACTGCTAAGTCATAGGGATGTAAATAAACCAACACTGGTTGTCAAGTAATGTTGGGGGATGAACACACACACACACACACACACACACACACACACAAACACACACATGCACACAGTGGGCTTCTTCCAGTTTCTGTCATAATGTGGGACATAACAGTTTTCATCTTTTCAGGGTTGATAAATTAAGTACCAGTTGCATACTGGGGTTGATCTAATCGACTGACCCCCCCTCCCACCAAATTTCAGGCCTTGTGCCTATAGTAGAAAGGATTATTATTATTATATTGAAGATATAGGTGAATAACAGAATCAGTCAAAGGCTGGACAAATGATCTGTGATTTTTAGTTGTGCCACTGTTTGTTTCTGAGTTCAAATCTTGCTGGGACTGAGGTCAACTTCACCTTACCTTCTTCCAGGGTCAATAAAATAAGTACCAGTCATGTATAAGGGGTGAGCCTCATTTCATAAACTGTGTTCACCCTCAACATTTATGGCACAGTGTCAATGTTGAAAACTATTATTATTATATCGAAGCCATTGTATAAATCTGAGGTTGAGTAGATTTGTGGTTGGCGATATATTTTTTTTATAGAATATGGTAATTTTAAAACAAGCGCTCTCTTCTGATCTTTATATATGAAAGGTTTACCTGACAGTTCTTTGATTTCTTGCTTTTAATCTCACTTCATTATTCCCATATTATTCTCAACGTTCCTATAATTACAACAGAATGTTCTGTTTCTGCATCCATATTTCATATCAACTTTCATATGTCTTTCTCTAGTTCTTTATACAGAGAGTTTTTGGAATCCCCTTCACTGAGATATTATTTGCCTATTAGAAGAAGCCACATCAATAAATGTACAATGTCTGGATATCTTGTCTTTTATAACGATGTCAGGATGGTTCATTCCTATCTCTTTATCTCTGTGTATTTGCATATCTCATAGAATCACACCATTTCCATTCTTTACAACTCTCTTTGGGGCTTGCTTCATCATCATCATCATCATAATCATAATTAAGATGGTGAGCTGGTAGATTTGTCAGCATGCTGGGTAAAATGCTTAGCAACATTTCGTCTGTCTTTATGTTCTGAATTCAAATACTCTGATGGTCTACTTTGTCTTTCATCCTTTTGGGGTTGATATAGTAAGTATCACTTGAACACTAGGGTTAATTTAATCAACTTACACTCTCCCCCCAAATTGCTAGCCTTGTGCCAAAATTTAAACACTTATTATTATTATTATTATAAGAAGAAGAAGAGTGCCATTGTCATCTAGTGAATGATATTTTGACATCTTGTGTGTCTTCAACAGAGAGAGATAGGGAAGAGAAATGGAGAGAGAGAGGTGATGGTGAGTGAAATGTGTAATTTTTTTCAACTAAGTTTTTTTTCCCTACGTTACTTAGCCCATCTGTAACGCTTTCATGTGATTAGTTGAAGAGAAAGGAGAAGAGCAAAAGAAAAAGGAGAGAAAGTCAAAGAGTGAGAGAGAAAGAGGGAGAGTATTGTGTATTAAGTCTATGAAATAGTGCATAAAGTATATAAAGTGTATATGTATAAAGTGCATTAAGTAATCACCATATTCCAATTTCCTTCACGTTTCAATGATTAATAGATGAGCAACTATCTTTTAATACAGACACAACATGGGTTACATTTTCAAGTTTTCTAGATAAAGTTTTCAGAAATAACCCAATAAATTTATCATCATCATCATCATCATCATCATCGTTTAACGTCCGCTTTCCATGCTGGCATGGGTTGGATAGTTTGACTGGGGACTGGTAAGCCAGATGGCTGCACCAGGCTCCAATCTGATCTGACAGAGTTTCTACAGCTGGATGCCCTTCTTAACGCCAACCACTCCGAGAATGTAGTGGGTGCTTTTACGTGCCACCGGCATGAAGGCCAGTCAGGCGGTACTGGCAACGGCCACGCTTGAAATGGTGTATTTTATGTGCCACCTACACAGGAGCCAGTCCAGCGGCACTGGTAACAATCTAGCTTGAATGTCTTTTCATGTGCCACTGGCACAAGTGCCAGGAAGGCGACATTGGTAACGATCACGCTCAAGTGGTGCTATTTACGTGCCACTGGCATGGAAGCCAGACAGCTGCTCTGGCAACTATCACGCTCGGACGGTGCTCTTAGTGCTCTACTGGTACAGGTGCCATCATGATTTCACTTTCGCTTGCCCCAACAGGTCTTCGCAAGCCGAGTTTAGTGTTCAATGAAAGAGACGTTGGCATGGGTGCCCGTCGTCAAATTTAGTTCAATTCTGAGTTGAAATTTTGCTGAGGTCAAATTTGTCTTTCATTTTTTTTCATTTTTCCTTTCATTGACCCCATTTTAGCACTGGTATGAAGGTTATTGAATTCCCCACCCCATCAAAATTACTGGCCTTGTACCAACATTAGAAAAATCATCATTATTATTGTTATTGTTGTTAACTATGTTTTGAATCCACTAGAAAGTTGGTCATCATATATTTAGCTCAGCTTGTTTGTGAAGCGGCTCTGCTAAAAGCTCGATTGAATCATTGAGCGATAAGAAAGTCAAGTATTAGTAGGGTCTGCTAAAAGTGGCTCTTTTCTTTGAAGAGTGTCAGCTACTATTAATACTAAAACTACTTAAGACATCACATGCTGTTCTGACTTTCACAGACAACTGCTCAGTGCTAGCTGTTTGTAGCCAAGCTAATCTATATTGATTACTGATCTGGCATGTATTATATACTGGATTTGGACCGGCTGATTGGCTGGCTGACTGGCTCCTAGTGTTGGTGATGATGATGGCAGTGGTAGTGGTAGTGGTACTGGTACCGTTTGCAACTGTTGGTGATGGTAGTTGTGGTGGTATCCATGCATGTGGTGTTAGTAATAAGGATAATTATAATGACGACGACGATGATGACAATGGTGATGATGGTGATGATAGTGGTACTGGTACCATTTGCAACTGTTGGTGATTGTGGGTGTGGCGGTAGTGGTGCATGTGGTGTTAATAATCATCATTGTCATCGTCATCGTCGTTTAACGTCCGCTTTCCATGCTAGCATGGGTTGGACGATTTGACTGAGGACTGGTGAAACCAGCAGGCTGCACCAGGCTCCGACAATGATGATGATGATAATGATGATGACAATGGTGATGATGGTAGTGGCAGTGGTAGTGGTACTGGTACCATTTGCGGCTGTTGGTGATGGTTGTGATGGTATTGGTACATGTGTTGTTAGTAATAAGGATAATTATGATGACAATGATGATGATGACGATGATGATGATGGAGGTGAGGATGATAATGATGTAGTGGTAGTGGTACTTTTGTAACTGTTGATGTTAGTAATAATGATAATTAAGATGATGATGGTGATGGTAGTGATGATGGTGATGGTTGTGTTGGTTATAGTAAAGTATTGGTTGTGTATTTGGTGTTTGGCTATACTATAGTGGTGATGTAGGTTGTAGTAATGGTAGTGTGGCTTGTAATTAATGGGTGGTAGTGGTGGTGGTGGTTGGTGTGGGTACTGGTGCTAGTTGGGCAGGTTGTAGTAATAGTAATGGTGATCATGATGGTATGCGTGCTTCTTTTCTGTGTCTGTATCAGTGGTGAATGGTTGTAGTAGTGGTGGTGGTTGTAGTAGTGATGGAGGTGGTTGTAGTGGTGGCTGTGATGGTGGTGGTGGTGGTTAAGGTGTTCATGATGATGTATATGGTACCTACAGTGCTTGTTGGTGGTGATGATGGCAAGCCATGCTCTCTCAAGACTCTAGATCTGTAACATAAGTGTGCCGTGAAGCAAGTGGAGTTTATTATGAAGTCTGCTGGGTTAGAAGAGGTGGTGGATGGGGGTGGGGTATGGCAAAGTGATGGGGGCTGGGAGCAGGTGGAGTGGCCAGAAATGCTAAATTGTTTATAGCAGTTCTGATGCTCACATATACCTCCCAACATTACATCAGTCTAAACTCTGCCATCATTAATGACAATATCACAGGGATGACACCTATGATGACCACAATGACCACCACCACAACCATCACTGTCACAACGAACACCTCCAGCATCCCCACCACCTCTATCATCATTCTCCCCACCATTCAGAGCCTCTGTGTGCTCACTCAACTTATAGAAATAGCAGTCAAGTTTTCCTCAAATCACCCTTCATCTTGAAAAAAGGAACACATTGTATAATGTGATTCTAGGTTCCATGAACATGGAAAAAGATGAGATGGTCATTACTGGAATGCCTTTGATCATTGTTACCTCTGATCAGGGCTAGCCTGGGGCTAAGCGACTGCAACAAAAACAACTATGATGAACCATAATGGGAACCTGTGGGTGCTGGCTTGCCTTGAAAGCAATTGGCTACACTGGATAATATAGCCCCTGATGTAAGGGACTATATTATCCAGTTTGATAAAAGGCAAGATGGTCATTATTGGAATGCTTTTGGCCATAGATCTATTTAGTCAGGATTGACTTGGGACTAAATAATAGTGACAAGAAGAAGATACTATTGTAACAAATTAACATGGATGAACTTTGTGTGATCATCCACTCTGTTTCATGTTGCTCCAGTTCACTCAACTGTAGAAATGAGTTGTGACATCACTGGTGCCAAGCTGTATCGGCCTTTGCTTTTCCCTTGGACAACATTGGTCCCGTGGAGAGGGAAGGCTGGTATACATGGGCAACTGCTGGTTTTCCATAAATAACTTTGCCTGGACTTGTGCCTCAGAGGGTAACTTCGTAGGTGCAATCCCATGGTCAGTCATGACCGAAGGGGGTCTTTGATATAACACAGGTTTGCTTTATAGTGAAATCTTTACTGGTAGAAGTTTGAGGCCATAACTGCAATAACAAAGCTAAGAGGGTATGGTAACTATCTTTTCTTTGTGTCTTTTATACTTCTACAATCACTACTAACTTACTCTGTCCTCTCTATGTTAGTTAACATTACTACCAGTCTTTCTTCCTTGGATCTGAAATACTGAAGCCCTTCTCTTATATTTACATTTTCCACTACAACCTCGGATATCATCATACTGAAATTGAAGGTCAACATAAACCATATCATTCTCACCATTCTTGTTAGTTGTGGGTTGTGGGTAGGTGTAGGTGAGAGTTGGTCAGTCTCCCCCCCCAAAAAATTCTATAACAACACACATTCTTCCATGATCCAAATAACAGTCACAAAAAAATATAATAATGATAATAATAATAAAAATAATAATCACAATTGCATAAAGGAAAGAAAATCACTTCTGCGATATTTTCCAAGAAAATCAAATCCTTTTGTTAACTGTTACATTGAGTTGGTGTGAGAAAGATTGAGAGATGGAGAGAGAGAGAGAGAGAGAGAGAGAGAGAGAGAGAGGCTATCATCTCCAGGTTGCTTTCTTTTGATATACATACTTTCACTGGTCAATGGTCAAGTAGTTGTAGGTTACATTGCTTTGATGTCAAGCTTAATTAGCTTCTTTAAAGCTTCGACGCTTCAGCAAAACTTTTTGCTCCTATGGATTGCTGGTTTTCACTCATCATGGAAAATTATTGGAAAACTTGGAATCAATTGCGAAGGGAATGTTTGATTTCATGACAATCTCTGATCTTTCATGCAGGAAAGATGAAAAATACATTTGGGAGAAAACCTGACATTTCAATACCGTCTTGTAATGCTGCCAATTCAGAATGATTATTTGACTTTGCAATTCCCACTTTACCATTTTGTTCTGGGGGAAATATCAGCATCAGCTAGTTCTCCCATCTTACTTAGCATTCTCAGTTTGTTTCTCTAATCTGTATATTTATTTGTTTATATATACATTTCAAAGGTCATAAAAAAAGAATGTCACTTGATAGCAATGAATTTACAAATGCTACACACACACACACACACACACACATAATGGTCTTGTGATACAGAAATATATATTCAAATCTGCATATATATGCACCAATATAAAGATCACACACATACACACACACACACATATATATATATACTTTCTTAAATATGTATATATATATATATATATAAAATTATAATACAGGGTATCAAGAGATACCACCACGCTGAAAAAATAGCAGTCAAATCCTGACTCCAAAACCACAATAAATGTCCGCAAGGCACGATTAGCGAAGACGAAGACCAAATAAACCAGTAAAAATAATAAGATAATTTCAAATCCTGGATTTCTGGCTTTGCATAAATGCTCTGCCTTCATCAGTGAAATATACTCAAGTACATAAATACAAATACATGCATATAAACAGTATACTTACATATACGGACGTATACATACATATATATGCACCTATGCACACGACTAGCTTAAATAGCCCGCCTAAACAACTTCTCGTGCGATCCCGGACAGGATCTCTTCGCTAATCGTGCCTTGCGGACATTTATTGTGGTTTTGGAGTCAGGATTTGACTGCTATTTTTTCAGCGTGGTGGTATCTCTTGATACCCTGTATTATAATTTTAAATAATTATTACCTTTGATGGTTTTTATTCCCATGCTGACCACTTGATAAGATCAATATTTTAAATACCGATCTTATCCTTATTTATATATATATATATATATATATATATATATATATATATATATATATATATATATACATACATACATAAATATATATACATATATATGCACACACATACATAAATATATATATATATATATACACACATAAATATATATACATACATAAATATATATATACAAACATAAATATATATATATTGTATTTGGGGAGAGTCATTCTCTCTCTCTCTTTCTCAATATATATATACATGTATATATATATATATCATGACTTATCCACATATACTTAAATAAGTGGCAATATGAATATATATATATATATATATATATATATAATATTATTATAAAATCTGGTAATTAATCATATATTAATTAATATCGATTAATTATCAGGAGGTAAAATTCAAAAGTCTTCGTTTTGGCGCGCTAATTCCAGGAATATATCTGCAGAAAATATTTACTGCGTCGTATATATTCAGTATGAGAAAATGGGTAATGGGTAAAATATTATTATAAAATCTGGTGATTAATCATATATTAATTAATATCGATTAATTATCAGGAGGCCAGCACATCTAAAGAACCAGAGAGATTCAGAAATAGTGAATTTTACCATTAAGCTGTAATTAGCAGAACCATATACACGCGCACCCATGGAGGTGGGCAACTCTGTATACGATTCTGATGATTGCGGTTACATTACAAATCAGGCTGAAGAGGAATGGACAATCGGTAAGATTGTTAAATCCGAAACCGGTACCTGTTTAAGAATGCTTTTTTATGTGATTTTAAATGTCTTGCCCGCTCACGTTTTGGTATGCTGCTATATTTCATGTTGAGAACAATTTAGGTCTTAATAGACACAAGATGTGATCTATTTCTAGCACATTAATTGTCCACGTTAGTGGTCAACGTTGTTTTTAAAAAAAATATATATATATACACACACACACAGAGATATTTAATTGTCTCATGACTTATCCAAATATACTTAAATATGTAGCAATATATATATATATATATATATATATATATATATACATATACATATATAGATAGATATAGATATCTAATTGTCTCATGGCTTATCCAAATACACTTAAATATGTGCAATATATATATATATATATATATATATTAGAAAACGACCCTTCATCAGTTGTCGGCTGTCTATCTACTCCTCATTTCGAGCATTGAATGAAAATATGAGTCTTTGAAGACAGTTGCTCCCATAAGTACCAAAATAAAATTTGGAGAGTCAAAGTTGGGAACAAAAACAGGACAGTGGAGACATGCAAGGAAACTGAATGAAAACAAACACGGAGGATCATTAGACCAGAATGAAGGTAGAATGGTGAACACTGGAGAAGTATTTCCTTTGACATGAGAAAAGAGAGACAGGATATGTCCAGTCCTTAGGTTAGTCCTGAAAGAAAAGAAAGATGACCACATGAGGAAAAGAAAGATGGGCGATGGTCACGTGTGAGCAATGAGAGAAAGACAAGGAAAAAGAGAGGAGACAGATAGAAAACGGTGAAGGGAAGAAAAAAAAAGGAATTAGAGAAAGGATGCAAGTGAAAATAATGGTGGGGGGGGGGGGTGAAAACAGTATAGAGTAGAGTCACATCAAAAATATCAGGATAAACTTACTTGGAAATGGATGCATGGCATTCAATCAAATAATAATATAAACAATATATGCATATATATATATATATATATATATATATATATATATATATATATATATGCATATATGGGTACAGGACGTCACCAACGGTAAACAACATGAAATACGAAAACAAATGGGATGAAGAAATGGGAAGGTGGCAAAGAGAGATTCAGTGTGTGTGTGTGAGGATAGGGAAATGCAGGACGAATGTTGTTACCTGTTTTTCCATTTCTCACTTCACTAACTTCATCATCATCATCATCATCCTTTTGTTCCTCATCCTCATCTACATTGTCATCACAACTGACTTCGTTATATCACATCACTACTATCAGCTCATCTACATTATCATCATCACCACCAAATCATCATCATCATCATCATCATCATCATCATCATCATCATCGTGTTCATGACCACTATCATCATCATCATCATCACCATGGCCATAATCATATTCCTTATCTCTCTAAAAAAAAAAAAAAAAAAGATAAAAATTAGATAAAAATAAAAAGAAGAGATCCGTTGATAATTGCGTTGTATTGTGTAGGTAATAACTAACTCAATTTAGCGATGTGACCTAGTTTGCTGGTGTTCAGATCTTATTAACCTTCTTCCTTCCCATATGTTCTGCCAACTTCGTTATGGTTATATCAGATCTCTGTAATACTGAAACTGTATTGGCATTACTCTTAATAATTGAATGCTAAAAATGGTAGCTGTATCTTGCTGAAAATACACCATCAATCTTAGATAAAAATTCTTTCCTTATAACCTGTTTAATGTTTTCTACTTGATATATATGTGTGTGTGTGTGTGTATGCATGTATATATATATATAATGTATATACACATATATATATGTACACTTATATATATATATATATATATATATATATATATATATGTGTATACTTGTCTATAATACATGTATTTATATATATATATGTATAGTTATCTAATATATGTATATATATATAATATATGTATTTATATGTGCATGTATAGCTATCTATAATATATTGATACACACACACTTGCACGTACATATATATTATATATATATATGTACGCATGCATACACACACGCATGTATAGATATTACATTTCTATGCACACACACACACACACAACACACACACACACATACACACACACACATACACTCAAATAAATAGATTTCTGATTGTTGTTGTTGTTGTCATTGTTGATGTAGTTTTAACTGTTTTGCATCAAACTTTTCTATGATGGAAAAGGGTGATGTGGTGAGGAGTGGAGTGCTGGATTTTTTCTCCCTTTTCTTTATCTATTTAACATGAAAGTGTAGGAGTTGTGGCAAGAAAGAGAATTGAAGAAATGAAGGAAGCAAGTACTGCTTTGTTGCTTAGCTCCAAATCAGTGCTCAATGAGCAGACCTATGATGAAAGGCATTCCAACCATGACCATCTCATCTGTTTCTCTTTGTACACTGAACCCATAACCACATTATCCTTTGTGTCCTCCTTTTAGTTTTTAAGATAGTAAGGTGTGATTTGAGGGGGATATGGCTGCTATGTCTAGTAGGGTAAGTGACCAAGTAGGTATTCTCCCATTGGCTTGGGAACAGAACTGTTATATCTGTTGGCAACAAAATATTTTATTCATCATCACCATCGTCATCATCATCATCATTATTTAATATCCATTTTTCTAAGCTCACATGGGTCAGATGGGATTTGTTGAGGGCTGATGCCCTTTCTGTTGCCAACCCTCGTCTGTTTCCAAGCAAGTTCACACAAGGTCAGACATGTTTTCATAGAAGATCGGAAACAAACAACATTGCTTGTATGATGGTGATACTCGTTTACAATCATCATGTGATATCTAGAGAAGGATATGCACAAATACATACACATACATGGATCTCATCTTCTTCACCCACTTACTCCTGGGAAGGTCATGGGGCAGAGTCCTCAAGCACACTTTCCATCAGGTCCTGTCAGAAACGACCATCTCCAATTGATCTGGCTGGATCCACGAGTGGGACTAACTGAGCTCATGGGTATTATCGAATTATCCTCATTATCATAATCGTCGTCTAATATCCATTTTTCTAAGCTCACATGGATCAGATGGGATTTATTGAGACTAATGCCCTTTCTGTTGCCAACCCTCATCTGTTTCCAAGCAAGGTCGTCAGACATGGCCAGACATGTTTTCATGGAAGATTGGAAACAAACAACATTGCTTGTATGATGGTGATTTATCTTGCTTGTGATTTATCCCTTGGCCTTCTGCTGGTTGGTTTTGTTTGTAAAACCTGTCCATTAATCCTGGGACATTCTTACCACATGTCTGTAGTATCAGAGCTGTGATCTCTCAATTCAGAGAAGTAGTGACTCTACCTGGAGTTACATAATCTATCAAGTAATGTTACTCTAAAGGCCCTTTGGAGGAATCCCATTTCTACTGCTTGTATTGTGATTGTAATCTTTTAGCATTATGCCTGATCCACAACCATAGATAAGGCAAAGCATGAACACCAAATTAAAGTTAGTGAGTTTGGCTTTTACACCCATCTTCCTTCTGATGAGTGAAAGCTGAAACTGGTGCATTTCTAAGTGACCTACACAACATACATACATGCATATGATGGGCTTCTTTCAGGTTCCATCTGCCAAAGCGACACACAAGGCTTTAGTTGGACTAGGGCTATAGTAGAAGACACCTGGCCAAGGTGAGGTGCTATGCAGTGGGACTGAACCCAAGACTACATGGTTTGGAAGCAAGCTTGTCAACCATACAGCCATACCTGCACCTGTGTACAGTTTTTACAAAAGGTAGACTACATAGTAAAGAAACATGGAGCAATGAATGTAAAAGAACAGGGCATGCTAGAGACAAATACGGTAAATATTTTCCAATGAATATGGTTGGCACATGGCTATGTAGCCTCCCAACCATATTGGTCTAGGTTCAGTGTCACTGCGTGGCACCTTGAGCAAGTGTCTTCTACTATAGTCTCGGGCCAGCCAAAGCCTTGTGAGTAAATTTGTCAGGTAGAAATTAAGAGTCCATCGTGTGTGTGTGTGTGTGTGTGTGTCACTTGGCACTGCTTGACAATTGATGCTGGTTTGTTCACATTTCTATAACTAAATAATATTCAGCATAAGAGACTGATAAAATAAGTATGAGGCTTAAAAGAATAAGTACTGGAATCGATTCATTTTACTAAAACCCTTCAAGAAACAAATAAAAGATAAAAGTGAAAGAAGTATGTATGTATATATGTGTGTGTTTGTATCTCCATTGTCTTGATATTGCACTGGTAATGGGAAAATATTATTTTGCTTGGAAACAGGTGAGGGATGGTGACAAGAAGGGCCATTGAAGATCTGCCTCTGCAAATTCTGACTGACCTATGCATTGATGCAAAATTGGATTTAAAAGATGACGTTGATGATGATGATGATTTGTTCTTTTGTTTGAAATTTTGGGATAAGGAGTTATTATATTAGACTGATTAGTGTCCTCCACTTGGTTGTTATAGTCACAAAGCTTCAGCCACTGCACTGTCCAAGCCTTCTTTATTTGCCTCCTGTATTTGATAATTTCCTCAGAATTTAAAACCAAACCTTTTATTAAATCCATGAAGGTTAATTTACCCTATGTAAATATAACAATGAATTCAGTCCCTAATTCCGAGAACATTATTGCATACAACAATCACCTGACAGGATTAGATTGGATAATCAACCCACATGAATTTAATAAATGGTTCTGTTCCAAATTCCAAGAATATCACAGAATACAATAACCATTGGAAGATGACCAGAGGTTGCAATAACCAAAACATTGTGATTATAACAACCAATATAAGAACACTGATCTGAATGTGTAAGTGTAGAATATGTCTTAAAAGTGGAGATGTATGAACACCCCCATGTCTCATAGAAGTACCATTCGTAACTAATTTATAAAATAGTTTGGCTGTGTAAATAGTAAACTTTTTACTTACCAACAACAGCACAACCACAGGTACACTGACGTGTTGTCTTCACCCCACTGCCTAAATTACTTTTAGTGCAACTCTTTCAGGTGCTCTGACCTAACAAGCCATCTCCCATGCAAATCATACACCTGTTCCTGTTGTTATTCTTACTATATCTCATTTATTCAATCCATCATTCCCCAAAACTGAAATCCCTGGAACACAGATGTTTGTTTCAATCTCTCTCTTTCTTTCTGTCCTTCTCTTTCTCTCTCTCTTTCTCTCTCTCTCTCTCTCTCTCTCTCTCTCTCTCTCTCTCTCTCTCTCTCTCTCTCTCTCTCTCTCTCTCTCTCTATATATATATATATATATATATATATATATATATATATATATATATCAAACCTGGGCACTAAACCGTTAATCGTTAATTAACAAAGTTAACATTTTCAATAACAATTTAACTTTTAGGTCAACTTTGAAAATCATTATTGGACTAATTAACTTCCGTTACATTTAATTTCTGTTAGCTCAAGTCAACTTGAGTTAACTTTGGTTAACTTCAATTCAAATGAAGTTAATGGATTTTATAGTTTTGGCACTTTTTATAGGTGTTTTTAGGTGGCTTTAGAGCAAAGACTGATTGTTTGTTTTTTTCTATAATAAAAATTAACATTAATGGTTTATCGATAACTTCTGTTACATTTTTAAAGAATTAATTGATTGATGGTTATCGAAGTTAACTTTTGGCTAATGGATTAACGGTTAACAAAATTTACTTTTCAATTAACAGTGCCACCTTTGATGTATATACATATATATATATATATATATATATATATACAGTGTACTGTTCTGTGATGGTAAGATCAACAAAAAATGTACTCTATCTACTGAGAGATAAATATTATTTAATAGACACAATACATGTTTTTATGTGCTACTAATAGTTCCATACGTTGAGAAATACCTCAAACATATGAAACTTTCAGTAGCACATAAAAACGTACTGTGTCTATTAAATATATATATATATATATATATATATTTTAAAAAATAACGTCGACCACTAACGTGGACAGTTAATGCGCTAGAAATAGATCACATCTGGGCAACTCTGTATACGATTCTGATGATTGCGGTTACATTACAAATCAGGCTGATGAGGAATAGACAAACGGTAAGAATTTGTTAAATCCGAAACTAGTTCCTGTTTAATAATGCTTTTTTAGGTGATTTTAAATGTCTTGCCCGCTCACGTTTTTGGTATGCTGCTATATTTCATGTTGAGAACAATTTAGGTCTTAATAGACACAAGATGTGATCTATTTCTAGCGCATTAACTGTCCACGTTAGTGGTCGACGTTATTTTTTAAAATGTACCTTAATCCCCTGAGATTGCAGATAGTATTTCGGAATCTCTTTGATTCTTTAGATGTGCTGGCCTCCTGATAATTATTCGATATTAATTAATATATGACTAATTACCAGATTTTATAATTATATATATATATATATATATATATATATATATATATCATTATTAATAATAGGGCAGCAAAAGAAATTTTAGAAATTTAATTTACCACCAGTGGTCCAGCGAGAATAAAAAATTAGTCAATAGACTACATATATATTATTCATTTAAAATATAGAGATGCCTATAATAGGACATCTAACCCGCTAGAAAGAGCAGCAAAAAAACTATCCCTACTTTTGTGGTATAGAGTTTTTTTGCTGCTCTTTCTAGCGGGTTAGATGTCCTATTATAGGCATCTCTATATTTTATGTATATATATATATATATATATATATATATATATATATATAGATATATATAGATATAGATATGTATATGTGCATATATATATATATATATATATATATATATATATAGATATAGATATGTATATGTGCATATATATATATAAAAGATGGAGTTGGAAATAGCGCAGAAGTAAGTCTTATTCCCTCTTAAATTGAAATATCTTAGATTCACTTCCGTACTATTTCCACCTCCATCTTTTTTATATATAAAAATTTGATTTGTATAGATCTCTAATCAATTTTCCAACTATATATTTATATATATGTTATGTGTGTGTATCCTAATATTGGACAGTGAGAATGAGTGTTCAATACCACATTGGGAGGAGAAATCAGCAGATGCATTTAAGGCCAGTTGCTGCTGGTTTAATAATTTCAAGCAGAGGACTGGTGTTCATAGCCTCATCAGGTGTGGAGAAGCAGCAAGTTCTAACATTGGTAACTAAATATTTTGTGTGTGAAATCCATCAGCTCATCGCAACCGAGGTGTACATTGCACAACAGGTATTCAACTGTGATGAAACTTGCCTTTTTTGTAAAGAAATGCCCAGAACCTACATAACTGCAGAGAAGAAGAAAATGCCAGGCCGCAAGCCTGTGAAAGATAGGCTAACTCCTGCCCTTTGTGCCAATGCAAATGGAGACTTGAAGATTAAACTGCTCCTTGTCTACCATCCTGAAAACCCATGATCATTTTAGTCACACAGAATCCTGAAGGAGAAGCTGCAGGTCATATGGAGGGCAAATGTTGAAGTCTTGGTCACCAGGCAATTCTTCTGTGAGTGGGTCAACATTGTCTTCAGACCAGCAGTGAAAAAGCATCTTCTGGAGAACAATCTTCCTCACAAGGCCTTCCTCATCCTCAACTATGCTCTTGCTCACCCTTTTAACCTTGAAGACGATATCCTAGATGAATTTAAATTTATAAAAGTTATGTACTTTTCACGCAAAACCACCCCTATCTTGCAGCCCATGGACTAACAGGTGATTTCTAATTTTAAGAAATTTTACACCTGTTTCATTAGTGCTTTGAATTTACCAAAAACACAAATCTAACCCTTCGTGAAATTTGAAAGGAGCACTACAACATTGTAAACTACCTGAAAATCATCAATATAGCCTGGCAGTGTAGCAGAGGACAGTGAAGCAGAGAATGGTATCTCTACAAGTGACATAAAGGTACTGTTGACAAAGTGGCAGTATGTTTCTGAATTTGTAGAAAAATATCATCCTGAAAAAGTCGCTACAGAGCGTGCAGCTGCTTTATTTAATGACACTGCTCTGGTACATTTTCATAATATTTTGAAATGGCAGGGAAACAACCTGCAAGTGTAAAAAGTAAAGAAAGTGTGTTTAAAAAGCCTAAATTGTTCTTCATGAAGTCTTAATGGAAGGAGATTCTCCTTCCAAACAGTAATCCCCCTCCTTCTCATTCTACCGTCTTTCTCATGCACAAATTGAAGTATTTTCAGTGACTTCAAAGCACCAACAAAACGGGTGTTAATGAAACCATTTTACATATTTCTTATGCATTCTCTTTTTTATGATTGTCGTTTTACTTATAACTATATCTTTTCTGTTTTAAAACCCACAAAAAATTATTTTTGGGTGGTTTTGGTGGGTTGGAATGGATTAATATTCTAGTTAATTTCAATGGGGAAAATTGATTTGTAAAACGAGTAAATCATAACATGAACTTGGTCATGGAATGAATTAAACTCATATTGTGAGGTATCACTATATATATATATAACACTACATCTATGTAGCACTACATATAGTATACTACACCCCTCTTTTAACTATGCTTTACTTTCTGTATATTACTATATAGAACGTAACTCTACTCTTTACAGAAGACTGCCACCTGTCTATATCTACCACACTATTCTACTAGCCCTCTCTCTTCATTTGCTACTCTGCAACTACAACAGATGCACTTCTTTCATCTGAAATATATCATGAATAGGGATTCTTGCCACAACAAAACTGCTTTAGGAAGTTATATGCAGTGTTGTCAGAATGTTGCAGAATAGATGAATTCATTATATATTTGGTGCAGGTTGCAAGACATATGTGCATTATACTGTAACATTAATTGCACAGCAACTGTGTCTACCATCAGATACATCAGGTGCACTTAATATATATATATATATATATATATATATATATTATCTGCTATCTGCACATTTATTTATTTATTGATGTTTCCAAATCGCTGCACACATTGCATTTTCTGGCATTGACCACAAGATTCTTGCTGCATCTTTTCAGTCTGTTACCAAGGAGATTTTCAAGGTTCAACTTCTTCAATCAGAACTGATTGAACTTGTGGTCGATTTCTATTGTTAATGTTTTTATTTGATTCTTTCATGATGTATTTGTCTCTCCCTTATTGTCTGTCTATCTGTCAGTCTGTTTTTACTGTCTTTCCTCTCAATTCCTAGATGTTTGTGGCTTTTAGTTTCACTCTCATTTTAAAACCTCCTTTCTTACTATTCCACCATTACTCATTCTTTCATTCTCACTAACCACTCAACCGTGAAGTAGGGAGTGGCACATCTTTTATGTCAGTCAAATAAACTGGAGCAAGCAGAGTTATGTGCTTTCTCCTTCCCTCCCATTCCTCCATCCTTGCTGGAAGGAACAGTGTAATAGCTGCAATAAGTTGGAACTCACTGACCATGTGATCAGTAGTCCAACATTGTAACTTCACATTAGACATTCTTTTACATATTCCCTCTACCCCCACTGAATGATCAAACCACCCTCATCTCATCCTCATGCATACATATACTAGATCATTTATTCTTTCGTACTTTACAGAGTGTGTTGGGTGCTTTTATATGGCACTGCACTGTGCAAACTGTGGTCCGTGGGATTTTCTGAATGGCGCGCTTATGAAAAATTTATTTTTCATAGTGCAGCCTACTTAATGATAAACCAAGTCTCATGTCTCTTGGAAAAGAGAAGCAGGGCACATGATTTAGATGATGTTATCAAGACTGGTGTTAGTAACACAGGAGCTGTTACACATGAGATTCTGCTTTGTCTCTTTTTGGAAGAGGATATTTAGATGTTTGTCATCATATCTCCATTTTGACCTTACCACAAGACTTGTGCTTTTTACATGTCACTGGCACAGGTGCCAGTTACGTGACATCAGCATCAGCTACGACTACAATTTCACTTGGCTTGATGGGTCTTCTCAAGCACAGCATATTGCCAAAAGTCTCAGTCACTAGTCATTGCCTCTGTGAGGCCCAAAGTTCGAAGATCTTCCTGGGTCTACCTCTACCACAAGTTCTCTCCACAGTTAGAGATTGGCACTTCTTTACACAGCCATCCTCATCCATATGCATCACATGACCATACCTTTCTTTTTGCCAAATGTATTTTTGAATGACTTTTAAAATTAAAACTTATAAAACAAGGAATTATGAAAGTGAAAGGAAATTGGGGAGATAAGCAAAACAGCATTTATGTATTTGTCTTGCAAGATTCCTGATGTGAAACAGATATCGTTATATTTGGGGATGTTCATATTTTTGCCAATCAATCACACACTCTATATACTTCATCTTCACTTCAGCTTTATTATTATTCTTACTTTAGTATCCTAGTGATATAAATAAATAGGGAAATATCTTTAAAACATTTAATAAATTTTGAAGATTTATTAGAAAACTTTGAAGTTATGAAAGTTGTGGTTGTAATAAAACAACTCAGTTGTTGGTTTTATGAAATAACTTTATGGTAATTGCAACAGTACAACACTATGATGGTAATAACTCAACTTTAAATAGTTGTAATGATATCTATACGTGTTAGAATGACAAGTTTTTGATTTCTGGTAATAAAATACCTCATCAATAAGAAAAGAACTGGTCCAGTCTCCTGTGTCTTTGCTCTGAAATTTCAGCTGCAAGCTTGCAACATCCTTTGCAGTCTGTTTTGCTTTCAGAATCATATTCATTGTCAAACTTCTTTCTTCATATTGATGGCAAGTGCACCATTATTACCGAATACACAGTTTACCTTAGTAATATCTTTTGTAATCTGGAACACCTCATGCTGTCTATTCCCTCATCACAGAATATTGATCTCAAATGTCGGCTCAAGGCCAGCAATTTTAGGAAAGCGGCTAAGTTGATCACATTGACCCCCAGAATTCAACTGGTGCTTATTCTATTGACTCTGAAAAGATGAAAGATCAAGTCAACCTCAGCAAAATTTGAACTCAAAACGTAAAGATGGATGAAATGATGCTAAGCACTTTCCCTGGCGTGCTTAAAAATTCTGCCAGCTTACCATCAGAGAATATTGGCAGTTTCTCTTCAACTACATACACTCGACATCTAGCTTCTCTTCTCGCTACCTGATATTGTTCCTTCTCAATTCTTTTCTTCCAGTATTATCAAGTATGTCTCTTGACATTTATTGCTTTGTATATCGTACCATTACATCAGCCATGCTGCCTTTCATTTGGTTTGGACCGTTCTCCTTCCACAGATCTGGGTTATGGTTTGCATCATCTCTCAGTTTCCTCTATGCTTATAAGTCTCTATCTCATCCTCCTTCTAGTCATATCTTCCGTTTAGTACTTCTTTGAACCTTTGAATGTCTGACAGATTTTCAGCTTTTGTATCTTCCTTCTCCAGAGTGTCTTGTGTCTCATTCTGCTCCTGCCTTGATGTCACTAATCACTTGTCTGTGTTCAAAAGTTCAATCTTTACCAGGGAAAGACTTAATCCAGCCCTAATATGTATGCTAGTTCTTGTTGATTATGCATAAAACATTAGATGTATAATATACAACATATATAATATGATACAAATTGTATATAACATGATATATGTCATAGTGATTCTTTTTATATTATAGAAGTTCAACATTATTTGTAATAATTAATCTGTTGGTCAAAGCAAACAGACACATGGAACTAATCCAGAAGTGTCAATCATACAATGTCCGGTAAACTTAATTATATATACCCCCGCCCAACTGATAATGTCCTAGCTATTGTCAACATCCATACAACTGTCTACACTATATGTATTTTTAATGTGCATAAATATCATTACAATGAAATTAATATAGTTGGTGTTGGAGGGTGCGTGGAAATAACAAGAACACTGTCTGGCCCAGAAATCTTTTGTCTTTCATTTTATTTTCTTTCTTTGGAGTATATAAAGGAGGTGTTAATGTAAACTAGCTGAATGGAAAAGCTATTATTCATAGGTTAAGAGTTCATAGCCATGGCTGTATTTTTTATATTTCTCGACCAAACACTGTATTTCATCTAGATGTCATGAGGAGTGTGTAACATATCTTGAGAATATTATCTGTGATATCCAGATGGAAATGGTGTTTCACATCTACTAAACACTATAATAAATCATCTGAGAAATTTTTGTCTGTCATAAATTGGTATCTTATCCAGAGGGAAATGTGTTTCACTTCTACTAAACACCATAATAGATAATCTAGAGAATGTTATCTCTGATAGCCTGGTATGTTATCCAGGAGGAGATTTATCTCTCATCATACTTTCTTCAGTCTGGCACCTTAGTACTTTTGGATCTTTTTTAAAACGGGGTCCACATTTTTCATTAATGTTTTACGTAGAGTTTTTGGTACCGAAAGACTTTCAAACTTCGTATACTTATCTATTTTGTGTTATAGAACAGAAAAATATTTTTGTATTTGAATTTATTTCATGTAAAAAATTGTCTTATTTCGATAATTTCAACCAATCACTGACAAGTATTCAGTTGTTTATATTTACTCCTTGGCTGATTAAGCGATGTAAAGCGTATTTAATCTCCATACCTTCGTTTTATTTGCTTTTTTCATTTTAAATTTGCTTTAACCCCTAACCCTAACCCTAGGGTTAGGGTTAGGGTTAGAGTTAGGGTTAGGGTTAGGGTTAATTGTTTCAGAATTGTTTGTTTATGTAGTCGGCACTTAATGTATATCGGCTGAATGGACGTCAGTGATTGGTTGAAATTACAGAAATACGACAACTTTAACATGGAATAATTTATGGATTTCTTTTTTTTTTAAGAAGACTAAGAGAAAAAGATGTTTTATATGACACATTCTACCAGTGTTCCAAGTTTCAAAGTGTTTTGTTAATGAAAAATGTGGCCCCCGTTTTAAAAAAGATCCGTACTTTTAGCTATCACAGAAAATATACATCAGATCATTTGGAAATGCTACTTGCAAAATACTGGTATATCTTCTTCAATGGGGGAGATTATTTTTCTTAACCTTTAGAAGCTTTCCAGGCTTTAGTGGCATCATCATCATCATCATCATCGTTTAACGTTCGCTTTCCATGCTAGCATGGGTTGGACGATTTAACTGAGGACTGGTGAAACCGGATGGCAACACCAGGCTCCAATCTAATTTGGCAGAGTTTCTACAGCTGGATGCCCTTCCTAACGCCAACCACTCAGAGAGTGTAGTGGGTGCTTTTACGTGTCACCCGCACGAAAACGGCCACGCTCGAAATGGTGTCTTTTATGTGCCACCTGCACAAGCCAGTCCAGGGGCACTGGCAACGATCTCGCTCGAAAATCCTACGGGAGCCAGTCAGGCGGTACTGGCAACGGCCACGCTCAAAATGGTGCATCTCATGTGCCACCCGCACAAGAACCAGTCCAGGGGCACTGGCAACGATCTTACTTGGCTTGCCGGGTCTTCTCACACACAGCACATTTCCAAAGGTCTCGGTCAGTAGTCATCGCCTCGGTGAGGCCCAATGTACGAAGGTCTTGCCTCACCACCTCAGCCCAGGTCTTCCTGGGCCTACCTCTTCCACGGGTTCCCTCAACTGTTAGGGTGTGGCACTTTTTCACGCAGCTATCCTCATCCATTCTCACCACATGTCCATACCAGCGCAATCGTCTCTCTTGCACGCCACAACTGATGCTTCTAATGTTCAGCTTTTCTCTCAAGATACTTACACTCTGACGGGTATTCACATTGACATTACACATCCAACGGAGCATACTGGCTTCATTCCTTGCGAGCTTACGTATGTCCTCAGCAGTTACAGCCCATGTTTCACTGCCATGTAGCATGGCTGTTCGTACGCATGCGTCATACAGTCTGCCTTTTACTCTGAGTGAGAGTCCCTTTGTCGCCAGCAGGGATATTTATATTGTGTTACATATTTATGTCTTAATAACATCAGTAACAATATATAGTAAATCAGCAGGTGTTAGTTCAGACTTTTATTCTGCCTGCTGAGCTGTGCAATGCCTGTAATGTTGGCACTTAACTATCAGTAGCCCAGTAGCTTAACTATCAAGTACCCAGTGGCTGTAAACAGGTACAACAGTACAGTATAGACCACTGTACAGTGTCCATGGCTAACTGTTACCAGTTCAGCCCAATCTGTCTATAGTATATTTAACTGTACTGTATACATGGTCAAGATATTTACCTGCTAATAGTCTAATCTTCCCTGATGTATGTAGGCCTCACAGGGTGACTATAATTCACAATACTGTATCTATATTCAATCAATGCACTTAAAATCAACAGCCCAGGACACCTAACTCTATGTACCTCAGTGTGGTATAGTTCACTATAATTATATTTATAGCAAAGACACTTAACCCTCAGCAGTCCAGTCCACTTGACTGCAAGTAGGTACCACAGTGTGATATTGTTCACCATATTGTATTACAGGCATGGACAGTTAAATGCCAAGTCCATTTAGCTGTAAATAGCTGAGCTAACCTGAGGTTCAATAACAATGACCTTTTATATTTGAACATTGACCCAGTAGAATAGTTGTGTTGTAGCATTCCTTTAAATTCCAATTTTGGTAGAAGCGTTATGGAGACCAATATCCCAGTGGCAGTCTATGTGTGTGACCCTTGGGAGCTATGGGATGTTGGAGGACTTTAGAATGTATGTATGACAGTCATGAGAAGGAAATTATAACAGCTCTGTAGCTATATCGTAAGAAGCCAAAGAAAAGAAATCAACAGGAAAACATGATAAAGTTTGGTGCTATGCTGCCACCTGCAATCATTGTTATTTCATTTGTTCATAATATGTGCGAGCGTTCGTGCATGCACACACACAGCAAGAAACTTTTATATGTGTGTGTGTGTGTGTGTGTGTGTGTGTGTGTGTGTGTAGCCAGATCCTGTCAAACCTAGCTCATGCCAGCATGGAAGCTGTTAAATGATGATGATATTGGTGATGGTGGTGGCAGTGGTAATAATGTTGTATATATTACATATTAGTGTGTGAATGCTTCTTTTTCACAGAAGCATGCATGAACACTCACACACACACACACACACACACACACACACACACACACACACACACACACACACGTATGTGCATCCTCTAACATGCACACACAGCTGCATCAACCCCTAGAAATGCCACTTGTTAACTCAAACTAGCAGATGGGACAGATGATTATAAAGGGACAGTAGATGTGTATGGGTGAGTGGAGTGTGTACTATACCACCCTGCCCCCACTGGGGGTATAGAGACAGTGGGGGCAGGGGACAACACGATGCCAAGATGCCCATAGGGAGATAGAAGAGAAGAGTAATTTGACAGAAAAATCAATGTGTAGCCCATGGTGGGAAGGGTGGCAGTGGGATGGTCGTGTGATAATTTGATGATGGTGTAGCGTTTCTGGAGGAAAAGATGGCAGGGGGTGGGGTATGTAACTGTAGTAGTAATAGTATTGGTGGTGGTAGTGTTAGGTGTCAGTTGTTTAGCCCCAAGTCAGCCTCTATGAAAGGCATTCCAGCCACGACCATCTTGATTTTTTTTCTATATTCGGTGAATTCTGCACCATATTATCCAGCATATCATTTCCTAAGGCAGTAGAGTTTGATTCAAGGGAATCTGGCTGCTATTTTTAGCAGATCAAGTGGCCACATAGATGCTCCCTTGGAGTATAATAGTGCAGTTGCCATGATGTAGAGATGGTGTGAGAGCAGCATGGAATTGATGAGATGGTGTTGGTTGCAGTTTGATGTGTGTAAGTAATGGGGGTGGTGATCTTGATGGTAGTGGTGGTGGTGGTGGGGGGTGACGGCAATGATGATGATGGGGTGGGATCATGGTGATCTTGGTGTTGTGGTGGTGGTGGTGGTGGTGGCATATTGCTGATTCATTGTGGTCCTGTCTGATAAAACCTGTTTATTGTTCCAACTTCACTGTTATTTACAACTCTCACCTACAACAACAACAACAACAAAACTGCAGAGGAGATGTGCGGGGGGGGGATCCTCTATTTGGTCACACATCATGTTAGAAATGGAAGCCAAATATCTCTTCAACTTCACCATAACTCACCTCCCCGGCCCCTGTCTTAAGAGACAAGAACACATTGGAATAATGTAGTCTTAATTTATACAATGTTTGAAAATAAGAGGAGGTGAAGGGAGGGAGAGAGGGAGGGAGGGCATCAGGATTGGAATACTTCCGGATCAGAAGGTCTGTTATGTCTCAGAGCTGACCTGGGGTTAAACTACAACTATAAACAGTACTTGGTACTATTATCTAAATAGACATGGTCATCATCATTATCGCCGCTATCTGTATTCCGCAATCACCTGAACTACCACCACTACCCCCACCGCCACAATTATCACCACCCCACTCCCCCTCCTTTTCCTCCCCTCCTTTTCCTCCCCTCCTCTTCCCTTCTTTCTCTGCTCCTTCCACTCTTCCTTGCACTCCTTTACCCTATTGTCATCATCATCGTCATCATCATCATCACCATCATTAGAACCCCTATAATCACCTCCCTACTCTCACCACAACTGCCACCATCACCATTTATCACCACCATCATCATAACTGTTATCACCAGTACCAGTATCATCATTCTCATCATCTTCATCACTACTATTATCAACATAATTATCATTATTATAACCATTATAATTACTACAACTGCCACCACCATCATCACCACCACCACCACCACCACTACCACCACTGCAGAAAACAACAATAATGAGCCCAGCAGGCATTTACAGAGCCACTTGCTGTGCTAGAAATAACAGCCAGATTCCCTTGAGTCAAAACACTAACATTTTAAAACAGGAAGTGGAGAGAAGTTGACAATAGTGAAGAGTAGGGAATGTCTTTGCATGTGTTTGCTCTGACCTTGGATGAAGATGAAACACTAAGCTAACGTTGGTAGGATTTGAACTCAAAATGTTATTAGCCAGAGCAAATACCACAGGGCATTTTTTCCAGATGCTCTAATGGTTCAGCCAGTTCATTGCCTTGCTACATCCATATAATAATACCATTACACCATTTGCAACACTATTACCTCATAGTACCATTATACTATTATCTTCACCAATTATGTAACAATTGCTGCCATCACCACCTCTAGCAACATCAACTGCCACCATCATATATATATATATATATATATATATATATATATATATATATATATATATATATATATATATATATACGTGTGTGTGTGTGTGTATACCATTATACCTGCTTCAACCATCAGTATTTTCTGATCTCAACCAGTTTGTATGAAGCTGTATGGAAATAGGTGTGAGATGATTGGGGGGAGGGGGGAGGGGTTGAAAGTAAAGAATAAAAGAAGCAGGTTTTATGAGGTGAGTTTAGGTAGGAAAGGAGTCAGAACAGTTCATGGTTGATGCTTTCTCCACCACCACCACCACCACCACCACCACTACCACCAGATGATTTGTGATCTCCCACCCCTCCCCATTTCCTCCTTGGGTCTAACTCCCCTTCACTCCCACCACCATAATCATTCTCACCACCACCAGCATCAACACCACCAACACCACCTCCATCGTCATCACTGCCGCATCATCACCACCACCACCACAATCATCATCACTACCATCACCACCACCTCCACTATCACTAGCGCCACCACCATCGCCAATACCGTCATCGCCAACACCACCACCGCCAACACCACCATTGTTAACACCATCATCATCAACACTACCAACACCACTGGCTGACAATGAAATCAATACTGGTCCCTACTCACCAATCCCTATCTCCACGTAAACCAGCCATTAATTAATTCCTTCCTCCACCATCCCCACCACCCACACCCTTGTTTTAAAAAAAAAAGCCAGCATCAAATATGGCTGACTCTTCCGGAAAATTTTCTCTCCCCACTTCCCCACTTGCCAGCAAAGCAAAGAATATAAATTATTGTAAATTAACTGAGAGAGATGAGTCATTAAGTGAACTTTGCTAATTAGGTGGGCTTTCATTAGTGGACTATAGTGTTGAACAAGGATTTTCATTTGTTGGGCCATCATAACACTCTAAACAAGCTTCATTAACAACACTCCTTAGCTTCTGACAAAACATATTGCAGTCATTCTCTTTCTCTGTCTGTCTGTCTGTCTGTCTCGCTCTCTCTCTCTCTCTCTCCACACACACACACATACACACACACACATGTTTTGAAGTTGTACTTGTCTAGCAAGTGACTTGATGTGAGACCATGTTTTGAAACTAATGCAGTTGCTATACACACACACACACACACACACACACACACACACACACAGGTGCAGGTGTGGCTATGTGGTAAGAAGCTTGCTTCCCAACCACATGGTTCCAGGTTCAGTCCCACTGTGTGTCACCTTGGGCAAGCATCCTTTACTATAGCTTCAGGCCGACCAAAACCTTGCGAGTAGATTTGGTAGACGGAAACTGAAATAAGCCTGTCCTGTATATACCATCACTTGACCACCGATGTTCAAGTGTTTACGTCCCTGTAACTTAGCAGTTCAGCAAATGAGATCAATAAGAAAAGTGCCAGACTTACAAAGGATAAGTCCTGGAGTCAATTTCTTCAACTAAAAATCCTTTAAGGCAGTACTCCAGCATGGTCACAGTCATATGACTGAAACAAGTAAAAGAATAAAGACTATATATATATATATATATATATATATATATATATATATATATATATATATATATATAATATACATATATATATATATATATACACATATAATATATATATATGTATGTATACACACACATATGAACGCTCAGATGTACATGCACATTCTTTAACCCATTATAAAAGGGGGTCAGACCATAGATTTGGTTCAGGTTACATAATGCATGCATGTGCGTATGTGTCTGTATGAGGGGGTGCTGAAAAGTTCCTGGATTTGGGTATATTCCCCTCCCAGATTCACACAAACTTTTTGCAGCAGTCCTTCTGTTTCCCTAAGCCCCGTAAAAGAACTCAGAAAGTTGGGGACCCAACCAGGCCTTTTGTGATATCCTTAAAGTCAGGAACTTTTCAGCGCCCCCTTATACACACATACACACACTTTTCAGCACCCCCTGTACACACACACACACACACACACACACACACACACACACACATATCAGTTTCAACACATGATCTCTATACATAGGCACATGCATAGCTGTGCGATTAAGAAGTGCACTTAGCAAACATTTGATTTTGGGTTCAGTCCCACTGTGCAGCCCATTGGGCAAGTGTCTTTTACTATAGTCCTGGGCCAACTCATGTTTAAGTAAAATGTAATTAATGCATTAAAATGTGTAATATACACTCGAGTTTGTGTACAGGCTGTGGGAAGATTTTTTGTTACTTTTTTCTCTGAAAAAATGTGCATTTTATATGCCATCAAATATGCTAATTACTAAATATAATATTAATTAAATTCCTTGATGACAGTTGGTAATAGGCGGATACATGTTCAAGGACTGACTGTTTGATTTTGAGCATTGGACTTGTTTCTTTTAAAAACCATATATACTTGGAATTGCTTGTACAATTTTTTTTCTGGATTGTTGAATAATAAAAGTGTTCCTAAAAAGCAAGTCTCGAAGCCAGTGTTGACCAAACTATTATAAGCCTTTAGAATATTATCTAGTAGCACCTTAGTGCAATACACTGAGATTTTTAAATGACAATTACCCTTAAGAGGACAGTTATTTGATGCAATGTAGAAGAAGAGACTAGATTGTTATTGAAAAGGATTTGGGAATTGACTAACTGAGCTCACAAAATTTTTACTGCAAAAATAGCTTACTTTAGACAAATTCCTGTTTAATGTCTTATTATATTGATGATTCTTCAGAAAATGAAAAGGAATTAGATGTAAGAAATCTTTGGCAACATTTGATTACATTTAAACTGAGAAATAGATTATATTGATATAATATAATCTAGTTAGATTGCTATAATCTAGTTTTATTGATATAACATAATCTGGTGTCAAAAAGATCCCAGACTAATTCTGTAGTGCACCAACAGATGGCTGCAAATGGTTGCGTGCACAATGAGAGCTAGCTTGATCTTCATGAAGCAGTGTGCTGAGTGATGTTACTGTATTTACTTCGCAAGTTGTGAAAAATTGTGCTTGTGTGATCATGTGCATGCTGTAGTCTATGATTTTTGTCATGGACAGGAACAAAGTGTGTTAAACTTGGGAAGTCTGTTACAAAGACATTGAGCAAGCTTACAGCAATGAGGCAATGGGCCATACCCAATGTTTCAAGTGGCATGTGTGCTTCAAAATCAGAAGAACATCCCTGGAAGACAATGAGTGATCTGGAAGAGCTACCATGAGCGTGACCCCCAAAAATGTGGAGAATATTCATCAGCTTGTGCATGTGGATCGTTGGACAACTAATGACATTGCTGATGTTGTTGGTCTGTCATATGGGTCTGTGCAGGCAATCCTAATGTCTGGATTCTTCACACTGACAATGCACCCTGTCATCAAGCTCTCCTTGCTCATGAGTTTCTCACCAAAAACAACATGGTATCACTTCTGCACCCACCTTATTCGCCAGATTTAGCACCTGTAGACTTCCATCTCTTCCTCATGATGAAAATGCAGCTCAAAGATTGCCATTTTAACACCATTGTCGAGATCAAGAGCTTATTGCAGAAGGTCCCCAACTTGCTTATGGAAAATGACTTCCAGGCTGGATTCCAAAAGTGGCAGGAACGCTAGGTCCGGTGTATTGCTGGGCAAGTGATTATATCAAAGGAGATGATGTTAAAACTTAGGTAAATAAGTTATTTTTTAATTAAACATAACTAGTCTGGGAGTTCTTTGATTGCACCTTGTATTTTGGTCTTGGAAACATTAAAATAGATTGTATTTTAACTGTAAAGTCACTATTGCATAGGATTTCGTTATAACAAGAATGATTAATGAATACAGCTTCTCATGAAGATAATGAGGACACACATTTACTGATATTATGGATTAAGTTTCATTGAATATTTGGTGGGTGATTGAATTTCTTATTAATATAAAATAATCTTTCATTAGATTGTTAGTAAGGACAAAATTTACTCATTTCAAAATTTCAGGTAATTTACAAAACTTATTCTAAATTTCATATTGATCCCAACTCATAAGCCTATTGCGCTAAATAATTTTATGTCCACTGCCCCCACCACCACCTAAATCTTTCTCATTCATGACTCTTCTTAATGTACAGGACTAAAAGCTCTAAATAAATCTCCTCACAAGGTGGAAAATGTTTTCTGTTGAAGATCCAATATATAGATCCTACTAATTTCATTTTATCCCATTGTATGATTCTATGGAAACATCAAAACAATTTATCTCTCACCTTTTTTTTTAAGCGAGGACGAGTTATTGAAAAGAAAATGGGACTTTGTTGCATGCATAATTATCTCAATATCAAAATTTACTGATCTGTATAATGCTCTTAGCAAAAGCTAAATTTTTGAGATGAAGTACTTTAGTACTGGAAGGGTAAACTTCTATTATATCGGATTTAGTAAATTTATAGTAGTTTTTGTCATTAATACTGCTAAATCAATCTATTACAGACATATCACTGTTTCATAATTGGAGATAATTATGATTTTATTCTAAATATAATTGAATCTAAGTTATGTTTGCTAACTATGGTTAACTTAGTTTTAATGGGGTTATAAGAAAATTTAGCTTTCTGATCTTTAAAAGTTTACAAGAGGTGCACATGCAAATCATTCTCAGTTGACAGTTTTGAGTGACATTTGTCATTGGTTATAAACATTAGTTTCAAATTTTGGTACAAAGCCAGCGGTTTTGGAGGAGGGGTAAGTCAATGAAATTGACCTCAGTGCTCAACAGTATTTCTGTCAACCCAGAAAAGCCAACCTGGGTGGAATTTCAACTCAGAACATGAAGACAGATGAAATACCACTAAGCATTTTTCCTGGTGTGCTAACAATTCTGTCAGCTTGCTATCTTTTTGGTTATGAACATTACTAAAACCCTTGAGTGTAGTTGTAAATGGACGGGTACAATAAAAGGCTCTCTACACATTTTTTTTAGAAACATGAGTAGCATTTAGTTGCTTGTCATTATTTCAGAACTCCAGTATTTTCACAAGACTGGCAAACCCCTGCAATTTCTCTCACATGTGTATCCCTTAGGGGTACACATATCTTGATTTGAGAAACTCTATTTTAAATAAATAACTTGAACAAAATGAGTGAAATTAGTTAAAATTTGAAGAGATATTTGAAGATGAATCTACTAAAGTATCGACAAACTGTACAATAGCAGACTTTTTCAGTTATTGCTTAGTCATCAGAAGAACATTGACAGATTCCATGGCTCTTTTCATGACTTGAGAGACTGATGTAATGGAGGTAGGGTGTTAACCTCAGACTTCAGACCTGACTTTTATGCTTGCAGCAGAGTGAATTCTAAAGACACCTGAGGGACAAGAGGAGTGGTGATAGACCAGGTGATAGAATAAGCACCCCACTCCTATCTTGTATCTTTTATCTGTTACTTGTTTCAGCCATTGGACTGTGGCCATGCTGGGGCACTGCCTTGAAGGGTTTATTCAAATAAATTCGACCCCAGTATTTATCTTTTAAGTCTGGTATTTCTATAAATCTTTTTTTTTTTTTGCAAAACCACTAACCTATGGGGATGTAAACAAACCAGCACCAGTTTCAAGTAGTAGGGACAATTACAAACACACACACATACAAATACATATACACACAACAGTCTTCCACATAGTTTCTATCTACCAAATTCACTTGCAAGACATTGGCTGGTCTGAGGCTAAAATACACAACACTTGCCAAGGATGCCACACAGTGGGACTGAACTCAAAACTATGTGGCTTCAAAGCTAGCTTTTTAACCACACAGCCATGTTTTGCCTCTGTATATAGATGTACAAAAATGTGAACGTAAGAGTAGATATACATAATTAGGTCTTGTAGTACAGTATCAATATAAGAGAATAATATAAGAGACTTAGGCCCAGTTCCTTCTATAGTCTTATTATGTAGTGGCTTTTGTGTTGGCTTTGTATATGCCTGTACCAAAAGCATATTAAAGCATGCTATAATATGTCATATTTGCATTGTCATTTTGATGCTAGTTATATCTTTTATCTGTCATTGGACTGAGGCCATGCTGGGGCATTCCGTGAAGGGTTTTAGTTGCACAAATCAACCCCAGTACTTGTTTTATTTTTAAATATGGTTCTTATTCTATCAGTCTCTTTTGCCAAACTGCTAAGTTATAGGAATGTAAGCAAATCATCACTGGTTATCAAGCAGTAGAAGCCCATGCATGCACAGACACACAATTAATTCCCACACAGTTTCCAACTACCAAACTCACTCACAAGCCTGGGAGCTACAGTAGAAGACACTTGCTCTAGATGCCACACAGTTGTACAGTGAACTTCTTAACCACACAGCTATGCCAATCCTTTAGTGTTTAAACCAGCCATATTCAGTCAAAAATATTCTACCTGCTTTATGTTGAAACTGGCCAGATCTGACTCCTGACACCCGTCCTACAATGTTAATCTAGAAATAAACTACACCATCATAAAAATCTCAAAGCTATGGGTTGCATGATTAATTCAAAACAATGTGAATAAACAAGCATTGCATCAAACAGAATAATATGCGCGCTAAGGGTTAAAATATCAGTTGTCGTGTGTACCCCACTTTCAGAATAAGTACACTGCATCCTTACATGTTGTAAAACTTGATGAAAAGTATTAAGGTTTGAACTTACGATTATAAATTTGGTAGCTTACCTCTACAGCATTGTGTTTTTAATTAAATTTGATTTAAATGTTGGAAGTTGTCTTTCCCTGTTTTCCTTGATTAGAATTACTTATTAAGATCACGATTATATTTCTTGTCATTATTGTGGGTATAATTTTAATTAATAATTTATTTTTGGCTTATTCATTAAATATGTTAGTATTCACTTTAGTGTTGGCAGCCTTTAGATGTGTGTGTGTGTGTTTACACACACACACACACATTTATATACACACACTCACACACACATACTCATACACATATGTATGTATGTGTGTTTTAGAAGTAGTATCAGGAAAACAGTAAGTGCCAAGTAGAATAAATATGGAAAAGTAGTCAAATATACCTCTTGCACACACACATACACAAACACACACACACACACACACACACACA
This sequence comes from Octopus bimaculoides, assembly GCF_046866305.1. Classification (NCBI taxonomy): domain Eukaryota; kingdom Metazoa; phylum Mollusca; class Cephalopoda; order Octopoda; family Octopodidae; genus Octopus; species Octopus bimaculoides. The sequence goes on from NC_142931.1 coordinate 127,767,456, forward strand.
CACACACACACACACACACACACACACACGTGTGTGTGTCATATATTACATGCATCATACATATCATATATATGTGTGTATATATGTATATATGACATGTATGTATATATGTATGGCTACAGATATTGCTACTATTTCTAGCAACATCGATCCTGTTATTGGTAGTGGTGTGGTGAACAACTACCACCACCATCACCACCACCACCACCATCAATAGCAACAGCAAAAGCAACAATGGTGATGATGATGATGATGATACCATTAGCGATACGTGTGCGATGATGTTCACATCGACAGTAACGAACACTGATGCTGACTGCGTTAGCGAATGCAACATAATGATGATGATGATGATGATGATGACGATAATGATAGTGAATGCAATGATGATGAATTAATTAGAGTCTCAGTGCCAAATATTACAATAGGAATGATTAGTTGCTGGCACCTTTGCCAAAATCTGTTGGCCATTCATTCAACTTGACAGTGTAAAACATTGATATCGGAAAAAAATACAAAGTGCAACGCAATACATTGATTGACCCTTTTTATTGAATTACAAACAAACAAACATAATCACCTCTAGTTCCAAGGGCAGAGTGCCAAAATAACAGTCAATTTGAGATTTTTACCTTTCAGTTGTTCTAAGTTGGCTGGTCGATTTAACATGTCGTTTTGTTTAACACCGCCACCTGACCCCTTTGGAAGACCTTAGCTGAGTTCTGCTTTATACTGTAGGCACTGGTGTGGCTGTGTGGTAAGAAGCTTGCTTCCCTACCACATGGTTCCGGGTTCTGTCTCACCACATGGCACCTTGGGCAAGTGTCTTCTACCATAGCTCCAGGCTGACCAAAGCATTGAAGCTATTTGGGAGATGGAAACTGAAAGAAGCATATTGTACGTGTGTGTGTGTGTTTTTGTGTTTGCTTCCTCATTCCACTGCCTGAGAGCCAGTGTTGGTTTGTTTACATCCCCATAACTTAGCCACTCAGCAAAAGAGTTTGATGGAATAAGTACAGTACTTGGAAAAAATATAAGTACTGGGGCTGATCTATTTGATTGAAACCCTTCAAGGCTGTGCCCCAGCATGGCCACAGTCCAACGAGAGAAACAAGTAATAGAAAAGAGTGCAAGCATTCTGACTAAGTCTCTTGCTTAACCCTTTCGTTACTGTATTTATTTTGAGATGCCTTGTGTTTCTTTCAATTAATTTCAAATATAACAAAGAATTTAGTAAAATAACTTAGTCATCATTAAGCTAGTGTTAGGAACATAAATTTTGGCCAATTTTGGTGGAAGATTTTAATTTAAAACTTATGAAAACAAGACATTTGTACAACAGAGCCAGAGGCAGTTTCAGCCAGGTTGGTATCGAAAGGGTTAACGATGGCACCCAGTCTTCTTCCTGATAGTCTTAGAGGACCGGCAAAAAAGGGATTCAACATATTTTAACATGACTTTGTCATGGAAGCTAGCGTGTCTCAAAGTGGGTTCTTAGAAACTGCTGAGTTTCATGAAGAAACTATGGAGTTCTGTGAAACATGAGTATTAATGAAATTTGATAAAAATCTATTTTGTTAAAAAGCAGAGTTTTGGAATAGCCATCCCTACCTGATGTAAAAAGTTGTAATTTCTTGCAAAAAAAAAAAAAAGAAAAAGAAAGAAAGAAAGAAAGAAATTCTTTCAGAATTATAATTCCTGTTGTATGAAACACAGGAATACTAAAAAAGATATATATATATATATATAAAAGAAGGAAAAATCTTCTTTCTTATGATGTATAGGGCTGTTTCAAAATTCTGACTGTTAAAAATGGTTTATGCCTTTAAAAATAAGTTATGTTTTTTTTTTACAGGAATAAATTCTCTTTACATCATCATAACATCCTTGTGTTAATGTCTACATTTCCATGCTTGCATGGATTAAACAAAATTTGTTGAGGCAAATTTTCTTCAGCTGGATGCTTTTCCTGTTGCATGCCCTCACCAGTTACCAGGCAAGGTAATATTTCCCCTTGGCTGGACATGTTTTTGTGGAGGGCACCACTTGTATAACAATGATACTAGTTTACTACTATCACACTATGTTCGGACAAGTCATCATACATACACATGTATGTGTGCGTAGCGTACATGTGTGGATGTGTGTGTGCATGGCAGGTTTCTTTTAGTTTCTTATTTCTTTACTGCCCACAAGGGGCTACACACAGAGGGGACAAACAAGGACAGACAAACGAATTAAGTTGATTATATCGATCCCAGTGCGTAACTGGTACTTATTTAATTGACCCCGAAAGGATGAAAAGCAAAGTCGACCTCGGCGGAATTTGAACTCAGAACATAACAGCAGACGAAATACCGCTAAGCATTTCGCCCAGCGTGCTAACATTTCTGCCAGCTTGCTGTCTTCATTTAGTTTCTATCTACCAAATCCACTCACAAGGCTTAGGTCAGCCCAGTGATGCAGTACAATACACTTGTCCAGGTTACCATGAACCCAAAACTATGTGATTGAGAAATAAACTTTTTAACCATGCCTCTGCCTATAACAATTTGGGTTTCCTTTAATGTTTTAATAAAGTTAGAGTAACAAGTATTCTTTTCTCCTCTAAGCACAAGGTCCGAAATTTTTGTGGAGGGGGCCAGTCGATTAGATTGAACTCAATATGCAACTGGAAATTAATTTATCAACCCCAAAAGGATGAAAGGCAAAGTTGACCTTGGCAGAATTTGAACTCAGAACATAAAGACGGATGAAATACCGCTAAGCATTTCACCCGGCATGCTAACATTTCTGTCAAATATAAGCATAGGTGCCATGATTTTTGAAAGCTCATAGAAAAATCATCACAAAATAAGTCTGGGAACTACTGAACCATAGAAATAGATACAAGAAAGTAATACTTGATCAAATGTGGTTTGTGTGTGCTACAAGTTTAATTAATTAGTGGAGTAATGACGTTGTGTAGTAAAATAAGCTGATTTTATTGTTATTTAGCCTCAAGTTAGCCTTGATTAAGTAGTGCTATGACTGGAGTTGTTCCACCTATGACCTCCCTGTCTTCTGTTCAGATTCTATGTATTTATGACCACATTATCCAATGTAATCTTCCTTTTTGTGATTTGAGGTAGATTTGGGTGCTATTTCAAGTAATTGGGTGACCCTGTAGAGGCTTCTCCTTTGGCACAGCATTGGTCAGGAATGTGATGTTGAGTGTAAGTGTGACTTAGTTTTGGTCATCTGAAAGGTGGTGTGTGCTTTTGGTCAGTAACGTGGAGTTGTGAAGTAGTATGAGGCATAATAGGCATTTCAGTGGTGTTGTGTTAGTGTGACTTGCTTTGGTCAGTTGAGTGGTGTTTTGTGGTAATGAGATCTGGTGTTGGTCAATTGAACAGTATTGTGAAATAATGAGATTTGGTAATTGTCAATAAGATGATGTGTAGTATTGGGACCTGATAATGGGCATTTGGAGGACAAACACAAAGACACACACATACATGCACACATACATACATTTGTGTGTGTGATGAGCTTCTTTCAGTTTTCATCTGCTAGATCCACTTAGAAGGATTTGGTCAGTCCAGGGCTATTGTAGAAGACACTCAAAGTGCTGTGCAGTGGGACTGAACCCAAGACCACATGGTTGGAAAGGAAGCTTTTTAAACACACAGCAATGCCAAAACATTGATTTCTTTTAGTATATGTCCAATAGATGCAGAGCAAAGGGAGTATTGGTTATTGAATCTATTTGGGTAGTTTATTGTTATTGGTTAAATTAAAAGTTGATATTGTTGTTTTGTCCCATGCGAGATTTTATCTCTAATCAAAAGAGCATATTGATTTTTGAATCAACTTGAGTAGTTTATTGTTACTGGTCAAAAGAAAAGTTGTTGTTTTTATATAACCCCTGGTCACATCCGATTGAGCAGCAGATGGATCCTTTAAAGCATACCAACTTTGACCATCTGTCGTTTTTCCTATGTGCAAAGAAGCCACAACCACATTATCTAACATGTTTTCTTTGTAGACAGTAGAATGTGCTTTGAAGTCAATTTAGTTGCTATTTGTTGCAGGTCTGAGCAACCTTGTGAAGCATTGATTCTCAGTCATTTTGACTTTGTGATACAGTAGAGATTACATAAATAAATTTTTAAAAAAATGTTATTGGTACACTCCATGTGAAAAATTAAAGAAAATTGTTTTAAACTTTTTAGTTGTATGGTTAAGAAGGTTGGTTCCCTACCACATCATTTCGGGTTCAGTCCCACTGTGTAGCACCTTCGGCAAGTGTCTTTTACTATAGCCCCTGGCTGACCACTGCCTTGTAAGTGAATTTGGTAGATAAAAATTGTTTTATTGTATATATATAGTTAAAAATGTAAATAAAGTTGGAAATGGCACAGAAGTATATTTTAGAGAATGTTTAATAAAATATAACCAGTTTCGATGTTTCCCTCTTATCAAATATTATAAGAGGTATACATTAAAATTAGTTATATTTTTTATTAAACATTCTCTAAAATATATTTCTGTGCCTTTTCCAAATTTATTTACTTTTTTAACTATAATTTTTGATTTGTATGGACTCTTAATCACTTTTCGACTATATATATATATATATATATACATGCTAGCAGAAATATCCTATATTGCCCGGGTTAAAGAGAGTAATGACATTTTAAAATGCTGTCAAGATTATGCAGGTCTCAACTGCTAGAAGCTGAGATACCAACTTTCTACATTAATAACTCTCCAATCCATGCCAGCATGGAACAAAGACGTTAAATGAAATGTTAAAAGAAAGTTTTCAACTTATATATTTATACTTAAGTAAATACACATAATTCAAAAACACGTTTTTGTGTAGCTTATTTTGTAACAAAAAAACAAGTACAGATTATAAACAATGAAAGGCCGATTTTGGTGATTCATTTGACAGAGGTAGGAGAGAGAGCCAATCTGATGATAAACCTGACCTGAGATCTTGAAAGTTTGTATGAATCCTGGCTCAGTTAAATCTCTTGTGGCTCCAAATGATGTCATCTGTAGTGCAGCATTGAATTGTCAAATTTTGTTTTGGAAGTGTTTGGAATCTTGGTCAGTTGATGACAACAGTTTCTTCAATGTCTCTGAAGATTGGGGGATTGCAGGGTGTTTAACCTTTCCACCACTGCAGCACAGAGCAGGTGTCTCTCTAGGCCACTTCCTTGCTTTACAATGTATACACTCAGTTGTCATTGCACCAATGGAAACTCTAGTGTCATCTGCATAATGAACTGTTGGATCATAATTGAAAGCTGCTTCACAGACGTTGCTTCACTGAGCTGTTGCAACTGCTCTTCATTCTGCAGTGGAGATCTTATTCCTTGTCAGCCATGCATACCTCTGTTCATCACTTTGAGATGCTCTGATTGTTGTAGTGCACAGTCTGTTCATTTCTTGGTATGCTTTCCTTTCTACTGCTGTCTCTCTTTCCCTAGACAGAGACATTCTTTTGGCTGAATTTGACATTGTAGACAAATTTGACACTTTCCTTCCAGGCATGGTTATATATGTATACAGAAATACATGGGTGCAGAAGATAGTAAACAATGAAAATAACTAAGTAAAGGAAATTATATTTTTTAATATGACAGGCAGAAATAAATATGAAATTTTTACAGAAAATACAGAATTGTACAGGTTAAAGTGAAATTTGTCAGTGAAGCAAAGAGCCAGTATCCAAGGAACCAGAAAAAAGATGCGGTTTTCTCTGTCTGTATTTTTGTTATATATATATATATATATATATATATATATATATATATATATCATTGTTGTGGCCGATGCCAGTACCACCTGACTGACATCTGTGCTGGTGGCATGTAAAAAGCACCATTCGATCATGGTTGTTGCCAGTGCTGCCTGACTGGCTCCTGTGCCGGTGGCACGTAAGAAGACCATTCAAGCGTAGTTGATGCCAGTACTGCCTGACTGGCCCTCATGCTGGTGGCACGCAAAAAGCACTTATTACACTTTAGGAGTGGTTAGGCATTAGGTAGAGCATCTAGCTGTAGAAACCTTGCCAGATCAGATTGGAGCCTGGTACAGCCTTCTGGTTTGCCAGCCCTCAGTCAAACCGCCCAACCCATGACAGCATGGATGGTGGACGTTAAATGATCATGATGATATGTATATATGCACTCACAAATTCTGAAAAATATGCACACACACACACACACGCACGCACGCACGCACACACACACACACACACACACACCCACACACACACACTGTCAAAGTTCTCTGGGTGATTCAGCATGACACAGAATTGGATAAGACTGGCCGTTTTGAATTACATGTACAACTCATTTTTGTCAGCTGAATGAACTGGGGCAATGTGAAATAAAGTGTCTTGCTGAAGGACATAATGTGCTGCTGAGAATTGAACTCATAACCTTACAGTCATGAGCTGAATATTGTATCCAGTAAGTCATGTGCCTTCATTGAGATCACCACCATAAAATTGTTACTACTTCTACACCAGCACATCACAACACCACCACTAACACCAAAATCACCACCACAACACCACTAATGCAGTACTGCTATCATCCCCTATGAACACAACAACATCTATACAACATCACTATTGCCAGCACATGACAACACCGCACCATCAACTCTGCATCACCACCACCACCACCACCAACAACAACAACACTGCAATATCACTCACACACTAACAACAACAACAACTACTACTACTACTACAATACAACCACAGAAATCCAAACAGTAACAACATGCCACCACCGCCACCACCACTGCCGCCATCACCACCACTACTGTCACCACCACCACCATCACTGCTGCCACCATCACCACTGCCCTCATCACCGCTACTGCTGCCACCACCTCCGCTACCACTACCTCTGCTGCCACCACCACTGCAGCAACAACACTACTAACGCAATGCCACTAACACATCACTAGTACAACACCACTACCACAACCACTACCAACACAACAACGCTATCTATAGAACACTACCAATACAATCACCATCAACACCAACACACCATCATCATCATCATCATCATCATCTCGCCAATCTCACCATGCATGGAGACTATTGAAGAGATTCAGTGGAAGCTGTCTGTCTTTCTCTTTACCATTCTTTCTGTCTCTCTCTCTCTCTTTCTGCTTATCTGTCTATCTCTCTATTCCTCTTTTTCTCTCTTTCTACCATTCTCTCACCATGAACCATGACCAAACTTCAAACTGTGCATTTCCAAGATAACAAAGAAAAAAAAAGAAAAAAAATTATTAAAAAGCCCTGCACAAAACAAGAATCCATTTCAGAAAACATTTCATGGAAACCATAAATGTATTCTACGTTCTCTGGGGAACACTTGTTCCATTATCGGAATTGATCAAATAAGAAACCTATTAAATACACTTTAGTCTGTTTATATATAGTGTGGAAATAATTACTTAAAATAAGAACCGCATTCGAGAATTCCTGCAGTTTATTGGTCAGTTTTTGGGGGTCTTTTGTGTCAGGGGAGAAAAATTAAGCATTTTTGGTTGGTTATAGTAGTTGTGTCTGTGTCTCTAACAAAATGTCGTCAGTGCTATTTGTTGTTTGTTGTTTGTTGTTGTTGTTGCTATTGTTGATATTGTTCAGATTGATAATGGTGATTGTGTTCATCTTGATGCTTTCTGTTATTGTTGCTGTTCATTTTGTTTTGTTGCTTTTGGTAATGGCAGTGCTATTCTTGTTATTGTTGTTGTTGTTCCCAGTAGTTGTGGTGGTAGTGGTAGTGGTATTATCCTTGTTTATCTTGTTAGCGATGGTGAATTTGTTGGTAGCATTAATGATGGTGGATGTTAGTAATATTGTTTTTATTGCTGTTGTTGTTGGTGGTGATGGTGGTGGTGGTGATGGTAACTGCCGTAGTGTTATTGTTTTCTTATTAGTAATGGTAGTATCGCACACACCCATGCACACATGCACAGCTGTGTGCTTAAGAAGTTTGGTTCTCAACCATTTGGTTCTGGGTTCAGTCCTACTGTGTAGCACATAGGGCAAATGTCTTCTTGGGCTGAACAATGCCTTATGAATGGACCTGGTAGACAGAAACTGAAAGAAGTTAATTGTGTGTATGGGTGCAGGTGTGGCTCTGTAGTAAGACATAATATTATGTCATATGACATAATATTATGTCATACGACATAATATGTCACATGTGTTTGTATATTGTTATTATTGTCCTCTTAGTTAACAAATAAACAAGTAAATTGACACAATACAATGTCTGCAAGTTGATGAATACCACCTATTCCCCTCCATTTTCTTATTGCTATATACATATATATATATATATATATATATATATATATATATATATATATACATACATGTATGTGTATATATATACACACACACACAGACACACACACACACACATATATATATATATATATATATATATATATATATATATATATATATATATATATATATATATACATACACGTGTGTGAGAAAGAGAGTATGTGTGTTTTGTGTGTGTTTGTATTTGTTTGTTTCCCCACTGCCAATACTCAACAACTAGTGTTGGTTTGTTTACACGTCTGTAACTTAGCAGTTTGGCAAAAGAGATCAGTAGAATAAATACCAGACTTTAAAATAACTACTGGAATTAAGGTTTGGAATCCCCATCAAGGCAGTGTCTCACCATAGCCACAGTTCAATGATTAAATGAAAAAATGGTGAAAAAATATATATGACCACCCCACTCATTAGTCAGGGTGTTTTTCTCAGTTTTGGTGAATCAATCATAACACAATGAGTGTTTTCCTGGAAGGGTTTCCGTGAATTTCTAGAAGTTGTACAGTAGAGTAGTGGTTCTCAAATTGACTAATACCAGTTTTCCTTACCCCCTTATGCAAAAATATTATTGAAAATATTTGGCTTCTCTTACTGTATTTATAAGAAGAGAAAATAGAGTCTGTATTTGTATAATTTTTCTTTTTTTGCCATGATGTTGAACAAGTTTAAAACCATTGTAGCCCTTTAACTGTGAAATTAAATTTCATGGTTATTCCAATAATGATGTTAAATATATACCGAAAATAGAATTGATATTTTCTGTAAGTTACTTTGCCTCAATAAACTTGAGATATCTCAGCAAAAAATAGTTAAGGGTAATCAAATTTTCAGTGGATATATCTGATTTCCACAGTAAAAGGGTTAATTTTATTAAGTATTGCAATTTGTTCACCCTCTTTACGATGCTCACAACACTCCACTACTATGAGAAACACTGCTGCAGAATTTAGAGCAGTGATTAGATTAAGCTGCCAGCTACAATCCAGAATAGACAATTAAAGTATCCTGTAACATGGAGGTATTTACTTTGGATAAATGACAACCCACCTTTAACTGTTTTCTCAATGAATGTGTCAGAACTGAAGGTAGTTGGCTGAATTGAGATATAATCTTCTTCCCAACTATTCCTATCCACCTTTATATGATGTGGGGTAGCCATGTATCTTTCCTATAGCAAGACACTTTTGCTTATTCTACTATCATACTTTAACCTCCTAACACCTGGCATAAAGCCACCTACCCCTCTCAAAAACTCCTCCTCCTTAGTCAAGAGGGATTTTTACTTGTTTTTCTGTTTTGCAAGTTACTTGGCAACCTTACTAGTGCTGGTGGCATGAAAAAAATGCACCCAGTGCACTCTGTAAAGTGATTGGCATTAGGAAGGGTTTCCAATGAAGAAATCATGCCAAAGCTGACATTGGAGCTAAATGCAGCCCTGCAGCTTGTTGGGTCCTTCCAAACTATCCAGTTCCTGCCAGCATAGATATCAGACATTAAATGATGATGACGATGACAATAATGATGATGACGATGACAACAATGATGATGACGATGACAACAATGATGACAAGAGCAAAATGGTTATTAAGTGAAAGTGGTAGTTGCTCATTGACCATAGATTTTGCATTCAGACTTTACTACTTCAGCTATTCTGTTCTGCCCTGGAGCAAGGCCTCTGATTCTGTTGGCTCCAGCTCACCAGACTGACAAAAATATTGTTCCACCTTCTATTTGAGTTCGAGTTCAGTAGTTTTGAGTAGGAAGAACACCATCCAGCTGTAAAAAAATAACTGTTTCAGCAAATAAACGATTTCATCTATGGCAAAATGGAAAAGTGGGGTTTAAACATGGCTGTGTTGTTAAGAAATTCACTTTACATTCACTTGGCTCTAGGTTTGATCTCACTGGAAATAGTTGCTAAATCTCCCTCAAATCACAGTCTGCTGTCTTAGTAGAAATGACAAATTAGATAATGAAGATCTAGATACAATATGACTTAATAAAAACAGGATGATCATGGCTGGAACATTTTCGACCATAGGTCTTCACCATCAGGGCCTACCTAGGGCTAAACAACAACAATCTTGGATATTGATTACACCTCTTCATAATCTTTTTCCATCAGGAATTTTTATTGCATTCCTTCTGACCCACTGGCTGTGAAATGAAATTGCTAAAAATTCAATAAATTAGCTCTTCTTTTTCATTTTGCTCTATTCTTCGAGGTTGTGTTTTTTGGTAATAAACACCATCTCTCTCTCTATAAAGCATGTCTTTTTCCCCTCTTAATGTGCTATATTTGCCTTGTAGCTGCAAAGGTTTCTGGTATTTTTCTTGTTTTTTTGCATCAGTTTGAGGAGCCAATGACTATTTCATTTGTAAGCATTCCCAGACTGAATGTGGATGTTGTTTAAATTGAATTTATGCAGATTTATATCTGTAAGAAAAATATAGTGGGGAGAGAATTCCACAGTATTTATGTTCTGAGAAGGAATGAACATGCAAAGTATTTAGTGCTTGCTTCGTGCTCTAGCTTGATGAGGTTGTAGTCATCTCAGGTTAGTGGCCCCGGAGATGTCATCATGTATAGACTTGACTAGGTTCGCTAGTGCTCTCCATCACTGGCAATCCCATGCCAACTCCTCAGCATCCTCCAAGGTGATGTTGAGTCTCTGGAGATCTTCCCCAATCGTGTCCAGCCATCTGGTGCAGGACCTGTCACAAGGCCTCTTCCAGCCTGCAGCTGATGTGCTAAATAACAACAACTTAGTGCAGGGTACCAGAAATTAGACAGGTGTATCAGGAGAACCTCGGTTAAGAGAGTACACGTTTAGCAAATATAAAGAAGTAATGATCAGTGTAGAAGCAATAGAAGTGATAGAGATAGGAAATCTTATATCTGGTGGTTAAAGGTTGTGTAAATGAGATAGCTTTGACAATTAGTCAGGTAGCTTTCTTTTTGATGTGGTCTAGGATGTTTCTCTATGTAGAAGCAATATTGTCTCACATGTTTGGACAGTACTCTAGTGTGGGTTTTTTCTTAATTTTACAGATAGTCAGCAACAGCAGCAAATAAGGACACTTTTTTTTTCTGGACTCTTAAAAGAAGAAACCTAGACTTTTGTATTTAGGTTTGGCAATATATTTGTGTGTGATTGCCATTAGAGATTTCCTGATATTGTTGATAGACTCATTGTGAATGAGTGGTGTCATTCATCTCAACCAACACATATCAGTGAATAGCTGGCATTAAATACGACGTAACAATATTTATTGGTTATTTTTGTTCACCAAGTGTTGTTTGCGCAAAGCTACATCCTCTGGAGTCCAACCAAACTGTTACCTAGCAACACTGGCCCACTATATGTACTTTCATCAGTTGGTTTTATAGATTAATATTAAGTGTCTGCTGCCAGTTATTAACCACTTAGTATTATGAGATTAATATGTAGTGAAGAAATATTGTTTAGCAGGCAGGAAACTGATTGATATTTATTTCCCTACAGATTTCTTTCTACATTAATCTTTGGTCAATTTTCTACTGTTTCGGACAAAACATGAAATTCGTGTTGATCTAATGAAAATATTCATAATGTCGGATTCTTTACCTTCATTGATCAGTGCCAGACATTTGGATTAGTGGTGAAGTGTGTGGTCAGACAGAAACCATGTGGTCTTTTGCAAAGTGTGTGGTTAGTTAGTGATTCTGTGTTGCTGATAAAGTATGTGGACAGACTATCAAAAATAGAGGATTCGTAGTGACTAAAAAGTGTGTATGATATACCATTGATGTGATATTATGTGGCAGTGAAGGTAGAGAACCTTAGAGTGACTACAAAGATTGGTATGCTGTTGGTATTATGTTGTGTGATAGTGAAGATAGAGAAACTTGTAGTGACTGGAGGGACCATATGATGTGATAGTAGTGTGATGTCATGTGGGCCTGGCTATTAGCGTGTTGGGCTCACAATCATAAGGTTGTGGGTTCAATTCCTGGATTGGTCATCATGCACACACACACACACACATATATATACACAATGGGCTTCTTTCAGTTTCCATCTACCAAATCTACTTACAAGGCTTTGGTCAGCCCAAAGGCTATAGTAGAAGACACTTGCTCAAGGCGCCATGCAATGGAACGTATATGCTTCATATCTGTATAACAACTTTCCAGCCTCATTAAGCCATAACTATTTACAAAATGGTGTAAGTGTATTGCACTTGAAAAAAAATAAAAATAAAAAGCAAATGGAAACTGCATCTAACCTCTATAACATTGTCTATCAATGAACTAAGTAACCTAAGAACATGCATTATCCCAGGTAAGTAAAACAATTTCAGTTGGACAGGGACATGAATGTGAGAATGGAAACATATTTAATAGAACTAGGGAATTTCCCTTGTCAGCTGCCTATTGGATATCAGTGTGATTTTGACACCTTAAAACAGGATGACTATTTTGATGGTGTCAAGCTGCCTCAGGTTTAATAAAAGTAGTGTAATACTGTTTAGCTGTTTAGAAATATACAAACAAAATATTTGCATCTGGCTTACAAATGACATTTGTATAAATGTTGAATGCCAATATATTATATGAAATAAAGTATGAGTAATTAATAATTAGTTATAAATCAAGTTATATAAATCAGATACTTATAAATATATCATAAGAAACATAGTATGACAAACTCAAATCATAAATGCTAACACAAATTAGGAAAACTAAAAGCTTTCAAATAATTAGTTATTAAGGAATTAACTTCATTATCATCATCGTCATCATCATCATCATCTTCATTTAGCATCCATTGTCCATGCTGGTATAGGTTGGATAGTTTGACTGGGTTGGCATGTTGGAAGGCTGCACCAGACTCCAATCTGATTTGGCATGGTTTCTACAGCTGAATACCCTTCCTAACAGCAACCACTCCAAGAATGTAATGGGTGCTTTTACGTGCCACTGGCATGGGTGCCATTTGTGTGACACCAGTATCTACCATGACTGCAATTTTGCTTGGCTTGATGAGTCTTCTCAGACATGACATGATGCCAAAGGTCTTGGTCATTGCCTCCGTAAGACCCAACTCTCTAAAGGAACACAGCCACCTTGCCTCCGAGAGGTCCAGCACTCAAAAGGAACTCAGCCACCTTGCCTCTGAGAGGTCCAGCGCTCAAAAGGAACTCAGCCACCTTGCCTCCATGAGGCCCAACACTTGAAAGGAACTCAGCCACTTTACCTCCGATATACTAATTAATAAAATGTTGGTTTCAAATTTTGGCACAAGGTCAGCAATTTTCAGGGAGGGGTAAGTTGATTGCATCAGCCTCAGTGCTCAATTGGTACTTATTTTATTGACCCCGAAAGGATGAAAGGTAAAGTCAACCTCAGTGGAATTTGAACTTAGAATGTAAAGATGAACAAAATGTTGCTAGGCATTTTGCCTGGCATGATAATGATTCTGTCAGCTCACTGCCTTATTAATAAATAAAATATTAGAAACATATCTTGATTTAAAAGGATGTGACATTAATGCATGAAAATAAAATGAAGAGACCAGATGATCACCAGAACTAATTTTCATTTGTCTCTCCTGTCTCTCATTTTCATTTGTCTCCCCAACAAGCTCTCAGGTATAAAAGAAAGACTATTCTTTGAATTTAGAACCTGTGGAAGAAAATAAGGGACCAACGCAGAAGTGATCCTCACTAGCCAATGAGAGGGAGAACGACAAACAATTTGAGGGTAATGTTTTATGTGGTCCCAGCATGCGTTCTTTAATTAAACCTCCTTAAAGCAGACGTTTATCAAGTATTAGTTGATTATCAATCTTAAAAGATTCAGATATTCTATATTCTAGTCTAATATGTGTGCAGCTGTGTATGGCATAAATGCTATCTTAAAATTAAACTTGTTTGTCTCCAAATTTATTAGAAATCTCAACCGAAGCATCTAGATAATTAATCTTTATTAACATCCTTACTACTTCAGCTCACCTTCAAATCCCTAAGATAAATTTTATATAATCTTGAAAGGCAAAATGAGAAAAAAACCTATTATCAAGAATGAAAATATCTATGTATCTATAACAACCACTAAGTTACCTAACTAAACCTTACTTCTTCTGTTTCCAAAAATCACTAAGGAAACTAAATGCTCATGAAACCAAGTGTATATCAGCTAACAAATGACTATAGTTATCCCCCATCAAAGAAATGTCTATAGCTACTCTATATATTTTGTCCACAAACAAAACATATGCATTATCTGTAACAAACTTAACCAATTCTTTTAACTTATATTTTATTTTTTCAATTAGTAAACCTATTATATATGAGATTTGACATAAAGTACAATGTACTTAAATTTATCTCCATACAGCATATCCATTTAGATTAATAGATCTAACGTATAAAAGTGAATTTAAGTATGTATTGTGTTTTATGTCAAATTTCAGATACAATAGGTTTACTAATTTAAAAAATAAAAGGTAAGTTTTAATTTACATATCTATAACAACCACTAAGTTGCCTAACTTAACCTTACTTCTGTTTCCAAAAATGTCTAAGAAAACCAAACTACTCACAGTTTTTAATCATAAATTGCATACTGTGTAGAAAAATCACTTCTATGTTTATCTTAACTACCTTCATATCCCTAAGTTTTTTTTCCAGACCTTTTATGTTAGATGTAATGCTCCACAATAAACTAACTCCAAATGGCTTTACAGTACCTAACAGAAGCTGTTTTAATCACACTTAATGCTTCATTAACTGAAATTGCTATCGGTCTATTTGTACTTTTCCTTGCTCCAGATATAAACTTATTTTCATGATTTTTTTTTGTGTAAATTAAGTATCCAACATAATTTAGGAAAGCAATGGCTTGTTTCTTCCACACATCTACCCATTTAACTCTCCTATTTTAAGCCTTAATCTTTCTACCAGTGCTTTGACCTTCATGTTACATTACCACAAAAATTGTCTGTTGTTACTGCTAGTTCTCTTGTTTAACAACATTACATGACAGTTCCTGTATACAACTACAAAATTACCCACCATTTTATCTGCCAGCACTAGACCATGCCTTTTTTTTTTATCTCACTTAAGTAGTGTCTTCTTTTTTATCAAGATGTCTTCCTAATTCTTTTTACTCACTTACTCACTCACTCACTCACTCTATAGCAGCTCACTCGTAAAAGGGAAGACTATATTTAGTGGTATATCACTGACACAACGTAGATTCGATTTATGGTTTCAAATAACTGAGTCGGCTGGCACATCTGACAATACATTCATTTGAACAAGGTTTACTGCTAAGCTGTTACTTGCTATTTTCCCTTTGAAAATATATTTGTTGCTTAACTACCTATTTCAAAATTGAACAAGATATTTGCTTTGTTCTCTCTTACTTTGATACAAGCTGCACAATCTTCTTTGACAGTCAAATACACAGGGATTGACTGTCAATGAAGACAGATATATATTTACTCTTTAATCTAACTTAGAGAAACTAGTGCATGTTTCACTTTAGGCAATGGATGGCCCTTTCAAAACTGTTCCCACTCTATTTTATCAACATAATATAAATCATGTCCCTATTGTATCTGAAAAATTTTAGAATTTATCTCCTCATTTATGTATTAAGTAGAAAAAAGCAAAACACTTTGTAAGTTCTTATTTGAAGATTTGGTAGAATTTGCAAAAGAAAATAGATTGCAACTGGATCCCCTAACCATAATGACAGATTTTGAATTGGATGGAATCAAGGCTTTTAAAAGTAAATTTCAAGGTATTACTAGTAAAGTTTGTTTCATTCCACTTATGCCAATGCATTTTGCCAGAAACTTCAGATGAATGAACTGAACATGCAATATAACAACATTTCAATTTCAATTTAAAACTGTCATTTGCTTCATTGCTATTCTTTCCATGTCATGAAATTCAAGGAACTTTTAATGAATTAAAGCTTCCTTTCCCCGAAGAAGCCAGAGAAATTACTGACTGGTTCAAAAATAATTGTCTGCTTGATAAGATGAGACACTTGCATCACGGTGTTGTTTACTCACCAATATTAGAGGCACTAGATTTGTGGTTTTGATATGAGGGCTTGCAGAATGGATTCTACATACTCAAAACAACATAGCACAGAAGATAAAGAAATTGAATAGACTGTTCTGGTTGGTATTTATTAAATCTTAGAAGAATTAAAAAAAGCAGAGTGTCATTGAAATTAAATTGAAACATTCTCCAAGAAGTGTCAAGCTCTAAAACAAGGTGCAGTTCATAATCATGAATGTCAAGCAGCTCTTACAGACTTGGGTCTTAGATCAGTCATAAGCCTGCATGTTCATTAGGCCAGAGCTCATTGCAGTTTCTGTCGCATACAAGTAACTAAGAATACAATATTTTTTCCTGATCAGGATACTAATCCATCACTGAGTTAATCTCCAGCTGCTACTGGTACTAATTTTTGACTAAGTGGTCTGGAGTAACATTTAATGAATGAGTAACATGAAATGAATTGTTTTTCTCAAGAATTTAATGTGCTACCTGGCCTCGAAATCGAAACCACAATGTTATGATCATGAGTCCAACATCCTAACTACTAGGCCGCATGTTGCACATAGACTATCTCCCCACAATGTGTTCTTATATGTTACTCCAATAACATCCCCTTCCCCACTTTCACATTTAAAACTAAATAAATGTCCTATAAGAATTTTTTTTTTTATATAATTATTTTCTCCAGAAATACATTTCCTGGATTTTATCCTTTTGGGATTGCAATTTATGGGATTTCAAATTTTTAAGGATTCTGATCTTTTGGGATTTCAGCATTTGAGATTACAACATTTTCAGGCATTCAGAATTATAACCTAAACTCATTGCACGTGTGTGTTTACACCAGTGTGTTTACACCAGTGTGTCTCAGTACATATGTGGGCCATCATTTTATATCTGTTTTTCCATGCTTGCATGGGCTGGATGGGTCTTTCCCAGCACAGTATTTTAGCACTTGTTGCAGTTCCTTGACATCTCCTTTGTGAGATTTAACTTCTTGAGATGAGCTTTCACCATTTCTTTCCATGCCTTCCTCAATCTTCTTTTGCATTTTCCATCCACTTGGAATGTTTTCTATATATATATATATATTTTACCTGTCATCTTTCATATGCATCACATGTCCATGCCAACATTTTCTTCTGTCTTTCACACAACATTTCATAACTCTCATGCCCAGTTTTTCTCAGCTAATTTTTGTCTTGTTGTTCAAACACATTTTGATTATACATCTAAGTGAGCATGCTCAGCTCATTTCTTTCCCAACTTCACTCAACTTTGTCATTCGTTGTTCATGTTTTGCTATCATCATCATCATCATTTAATGTCTGTTTTCCATGCTGGTATGGGTTGGATAGCTTGACTGGAGCTGGCACGGCTAGGAGCTGCACCAGGTTCCATAATCTATTTTTAGCTTGATTTCTACTGTTGGATGCCATTCCTAATGTCAACCACTTTACAGAGTGTACTGGGTGCTTTTTACATGACACCATCACCAGTGCCTTTTACATGGCACCAGTGCATTTAATGTAGCTCTGGCACCAGTGCTTTCAACATGGCACCATTCACTAATGCACTTTGTACACAAGCACCTTACAATTTGACCTTCACCCAGAGAAAAATATCTCTTTGTTGCCAGCAGTGACAATAAATCCCTGAAGTTTTTCTACTCTGGTATCATTCTGATTACTATGTTTGTAGAACACTCACCTTCACTACTAATTAGGTCATCTTCATGACAGAAGCTGTCAACTACTTATTGGGAAATTTTCAAGAATATCAAAGAATTCACTCCATGGAAACTCTTCTAACTACTCCTGTGTATCTATTATATACTAAGTCCTTCTTCTCTATTAGTCCACTTGTGATCCCACTGTATCTCTTCATAGTTTACATTGAGTAAACTCAATGCTTAGTTGGCTGTGTGGTAAGAAGTTTGTTTCTGAAGCACATGGTCTTAGGTTCAGTCTTATTGCATAACACTTTGGGCAAGTGTTTTCTCCTTTAGTCCTGAGATGACCAAAGCTTAGTAAATGGATTTGGTTGATGGAAATTGAAAGCAGTCCATCATATGAACATGTGTGTGTGTGTATGTGTGTCTGTCCCCTTGCCTTGACTTCATGTGATAATTGTAAAAACAAGTGTCATCACCATACAGGTTATGTCCTTCATTTCCAATCTTCACGTCTCCCTCGCCATCTTCCAGAGTAAAACCTTTTCCATTTTGTCTGTTGAGACCATGAGGTGGACTGACAAGCCTTTTTAGATTATTTCTCTGCAATGAGGAAGAGAAATTAAACAAATACACAACTACACCCAGGCGTGTATATATACAATGATTATTAATGGATACCTTCAGTAAAATTATGTCTGGGAAAAAATTACCTTACAAAGAAACAGGTGAAGGCTAGTGACAGGAAGGACATACAACTGGAGAAAAATCCACCTCAACAAATTCCATCTAACTCATGCAGGCATAGAAAAGTAGAAGTTAAACCAACAATTATGATGATGATGATTTTTTTATACATATCTAGCATGGCTTTTTTCTTTAATGACAATAGAATTTTAAGACATTTGTTTTTTCTAGGTCTATTTGTAGGCCTTTGTCTTGTATCTTTATAATTTTTCCTTTATTTGTCGACCAATTCAGCTATGCAAATTAGGTTGTTGACATAAAGGAGTTCCTCCAGGCAACAAGTCTTGAACTCTTCTGTTATGATCTGAAGAACTATAATAAACAGGAGGAGGCTGAGAACTGAGTTGTGGTGGGTATCTATATGCATATGCATACATACATATATGCACACACTGGGACATGTGTGTGTATTTCTATCTATCTATCTATCTTTCTATCTATCTATCTATCTATCTATCTATGTATCTATCTATTTATCTATCTATTTATCTATCTACTTCTCTCTCTCTCTCTCTCTCTCTCTCTCTCTCTCTTTGTATAGAAGGATATATGTATGCACATACATATATAAATGCAACAGATAGTCACACAGTAATATACCTATACAGAAATATATATATATATATATATATATGCACACACAAATAGAGGTATACACACTGAGACATGTCAGAATACACATATGTATTTACTTACACATATCTGTGGAAGCACACTGGTCCATGCACACACACACACACACACACACACACACACACACACACACACACACACACACACACACACACACACACACACACATGATTCAAATAATTAGGTGCTAATTAATCTATAATTATCAGAAGTCTGTCTGTGCAGCTTGTTGATGAGAATATTTGTGATGTTGATGATGATGATGATGGTGGTGGTGGTTCCAGTTGTGCAGTGGTGACATTGATATTGGCAGTGCTTGTGATGGTGGTGGTGATGATGGTGAAGGTAATGGTGGTGGTGGTGGTGGTGGTGATGGTAGTCATAATCATAGTGTTATGATGGTTGCAGTGATAGTAGCAGGTGCGGTTGTAGCGATGCTAACACTGGTGGTAGGAGAATCTTGATGATGATGATGATGATGATGATGATGATGATGATGATGGTGATGGTGGTGGTGGTGGTGGTGGTGGTGGTGGTGACGATGGCAGCTGTGTTGGTGGTTGTGTTGATATCAGAAGTGACAGTAGTGGTTGTGGCAACAATAAAATTCGTCTGTACTGTTCAATGTGGGTTAAAGACAATTGTGGAAGGTGGAGGAGGAGGAGGAGGAGGAGGAGTTGTTAGTGATGACAACTTTATCAATATATGCATATGTGTGTGTATTTCTCACCTACATTTTTCTTATCTTCTTTGCTACCATTTTTACAGTTGTCATTCCATTCTTGCATAAATTGGACGGGTTTTCTCCAATACAACATCTGCACCATTTGTTGCAGTTCTTTGTCATCTCTTTGATGATGTTCAACTTGAGATTACCTTTAATGTCTTCTTCCAATATCTTCCTTGACTTTTCATAGAAAAGGTTGTTTTGGTCATGAATAACATTTCAATTTCCATCATCATCATCATTTAATGTCCACTTTTCCATAGTTGCATGGGTCAGATGGACTTCTATGAGGCAAATAAATCTTCTACATCTGAATTCTCTTTCTGTCACCAACCTTCACTTGTTTCCAAGCAAAGTTAGAAATCATCGTCATTATTATTAAGGTGGTGAGCTGGTAGAATTGTTAGCACAGCAGACAAAATACTTAGTGGCATTTTGTATGTCTTTACATTCTAAGTTCAAATTCCGCCGAGGATGACTTAATCTTTCATCCTTTTGGGGTTGATAAAATAAATACTAGTTGAGCACTAGGATTGATTTAATCGATTTAATCCCTCCCCACAAACTGCTGGCCTTGTGCTAAAATTTGAAACTATTGTACCACCTGACTGGCTCTCGTGCCGGTGGCATGTAAAAGCATCCATTACACTCTTGGATTGGTTGGCGTTAGGAAGGGCATCCAGCTGTAGAAACTCTGCTAGATCAGATTGGAGCCTCTTGCAGCCATCTGGCTTGCCAGTCTTCAGTCAAACCGTCCAACCCATGCCAGCATGGAAAGCAGACGTTAAATGATTATTATTATTATTATTATTATTATTATTATTATTATTATTATTATTATTATTATCCTTTGCCTTTCGTCCTTTCAGGGTCAATAAAATAAGTGCCAGTTGAAGTGCTGGGGTCAATGTAATTGGCTTAACCTTCCTCCGCCCAAATTGCTTGCCTTGTGTCAAAATTTGAAACCATTATTGTCATCATCATCAACATCAATAACAATCATGGGATTTTACTGACTGAATTACTAGATTCTTGAAAGTTAAATATGAAACTGCCAAATTTGATCATAAACTTAAATCATGTCTTCATGAACCAAAGCTAACTACATCTTCTCACCTTGACAACAAACAGAGGTCATGGGGGGGGGGGGGATTTCTTAGATGTCACCATCGTTAACCAGAACTTTTTGAAGTTCCAATTAGCCTTCTATTATGTTAAGCCGAAAAGAAAAACAAGATTTCTATCTGTAAAAGAAGCAAAGAGATAAAATGTACAACATTTGTGAAGCGATGATTATAATGAACAGAAATAGAAATAATTTCAGAAGATGTTTCGTAATTCACTTTCTCAGTGAAATTCGGGAATCTAAGCTGTTACATATTTTTACTAATCTTACTTTTAGCCAACATTAAAATAAATCTGAAGAAATCTTATTTGCAGCTGTTAAAAATAGCTCTTTATGTATTCACTGCAGGTTTTTTTGCAAGGGCTGCAACTGGCACAGATCAACACAGCTAATTGGTAAGCTATAGAAATTGTAGAACGTTGCACCATTGCAGGCGTAATATGGTTTCTTATATCAAACAGTGATTACAGAAAAAGGAAGTGTGGGTAAAATATATTTGAAATATAAACCAAAAGGGAAAAAAAACCCCTTCAAATAAATCTGAACTCTGAAAGATCATTGCTATGTTAGTGATATCTATTATGCATTTAATGTGGTAACACCTGAGGTGAATATTCAAGTAAGGAGGCAATCTCATGCTGAAGTAATACTTATTGTTAAAGTGGGATTCTGCATATTTCATATGAGTAATTCACCAGTGAATAATTCCCATAGCAATTCACTGCACCCAACACATCATAATTCTTACAACTCCTTGAGCTCCCAGTGAAAATATTCAAATATAACCTATGTTTTTTACTGCAATACACATTTTTTCCCAACAAGCTATACATTTAACAGTAGTGATTACTTTCTAACATAACCTATAGTTTTCACAGCAGTATATAGTTACCTCAGTAAGTTATTGCAACCTTTCATTCCCACAATAATATGTAATAAATAATAGAAAATAATAGAAAACCTTATATTCCTTGTAAAGGTGCCTGGCTTAGTAGTTAGGGTGTTGTACTCCTAATCATCAGATATTGGGTTCAGTTTCTGGACCAGGCAGCATGTTGTGTTCTTGAGCAAAACATTTCCACATTATTCTAGTGCTATTTGGGGACCAGCATGTCACAGAATAAACCCAAGATTTCCTCTGTATCTCATCAAAGGCAACTAAAAGAGGTTGAGCTGGGATTTGCACTCTGACCGCATAAAACCCTCACCAGCAACAGATGACCCATAACAGACCCATGGGTTGGAGGGATGTCACCTGAGTGGTACAAAGGTATTGTCTGTCAGGAGTAGTAGGGATTCACCAGCAAATGGTGTATGCAGTGATGTGCTGTTACAGTGCATGTCCCCATACTGCTTACAGACCTTTCAGTAACTTCTAGCAATCATTACTTCTCATTTATAGTTTCTTCTGAAACATATGTAGCCAATTTAACTTCATGGTACCATGTATATTGCTATAACCTTCATAATATTTAATAGCTTCTACAGAAGTATATAGGTCCAACAACAGTTTATGTGTCAAGCAGTTGGATTAAACTTAAAAACAATATTGTTGTGAAGTATACTTATTAACACACACACACACACACACACACACACACACACACACACACACACAAATCACAAATGCATACATGTCCAACCCTTGCAAGCATGAAAAATTGGATGTGAATTAAATGAATGAAACAAACAAACAAACAAATATGTGTGTGTGTGTGGGGGGGGGGGTGTAAGTGCTCCTCCTCCTCCTTCAATAATTCTGCCTCAAAATCTATTCCTTTTGAAGCCATGCTGGTATAGTATCTTTATGACCATTAAGGTCTATAGTGTAAAATTTATCTGTGCATGAAAGAAAATGGAAAAGACCTGCATACAGTGCTGTTAACGGAGGTTTAACAACATTGTTTCACACAAAAACGTGAGTCCAAGAAGTAAACCTTCTTTCAAGGCAAAGCTAGAAATGCAACTGTCAAGTAGTAAAGAGGTTTTAAACAGGAGTGATATATTCAAAATTGGTAAAACTAAAAATTGTCAAGGATAAATTAGATTTATTATTGTTACTGAATATGTTAATGTTATTTAATTTCTGAAGTTTCGCTGCCATTTGTTTATGTAGTTTGATTTCTTTATCCATCAGTTTCTATTAAGATAGAGACGCGAATAAAATTAATAATAGAGAAATGAAATTAAAACTTTGGAAACAGCAATGCCACCATAGCTTATGTGGAGATCATGAGTGTACTTTGAAGGGAGATAATCAGAGAAAGACTTGAAAGTGACCGTAAGATCATAATACTTCATGTAAAGTAAATATAACCAATAATCCAGAATCCTTGTCCAGTACTGGATTGATCCCAAAATCTAATCAGTTTGTGCCAGTCGCAGGGCCAAATATCCCTGAAAGTTTCATCCGAATCCATCCAGCCATTTTTGAGATATCTTGTCCACAGACAAACAAACAAATAAACATGACTGAAAACAATACTTTCACCTTTGCTAAGGCAGAGGTAATAATGGTTTCAGATTCTAGCACAAGGCCAGCAATTTTAGGTGAAGGAGGTTAGTCAACTACATTGATCCAAGTACTTTATTTTATTGACCCTGAAATGATAAAAGGCAAAGTTGACCTTGATAAAATTTGAACTTAGAATGTAAAAAAAAAAATGAGAAGAAATGTTGCTAAGCACTTTTCCCAATGCATTAACAATTCTGCCCGATTGCTACCTTACTACTACTACTACTACTAATAATAATAATAATAATAATAATAGTAATAATAATAATAATCCTCTCTTATTTTTGCACAAGGCCAGCAGTTTTAAGGAGTAAGGGAGTTGATTACATTGCCACTCCCCCCCCCCCCATCATGGTGTTCAACTGGTACTTGTTTTATTGACCCTGAAAGGATGAAAGATAAAGTCAACCTCGGTGGAATTTGAACTCACAACATAAAGACAGACAAAATGCTATTAAGCATTCTGCCCAGCATGCTAATGATTCTGCCAGCTCACTGCCATAACAACAACAATAATGGTTTCAAATTTGGCACAAGGCCAGCAATTTCAGGGGAGAGGATAAGTCAATTACATTGACCCCCAGTGCTTGAATGATACCTATTTTATTGACCCTGGAAGATAGTTGGCCTTGGTGGAATTTGAACTCAGAACGTAAAGACAGATGAAATGCCACAAAGTATTTTGTCCAGTGTGCTAACGATTCTACCAGCTCACTGCCTTAACAACAACAGCAACAACAAGAATGATCATAGTAATCCTCAACTACTATTTCACTGATTTAAATTTTTTTTGATGTTTTTTTTTAAAGAAAAACTGTTCTGTCAGAGGATTAATAAATGATTGTTAATAATTCAAGAAATCAAGTGTTCAATAATTAATATCTTTATTTCTTTTGTTTAAAAAAAGATAGAAACTAATCATAGTATAACGGTTTCAACAAATCATTTCAAAGAAAATAAAAATAATGAAAATGAACAAACAGAAACACAATACATAATAGAAAATCATTAAATAAAAATCGAGACAAAAAAATGACAAAACAATGTAGGAAATTTTAAAAAATCAAAAATAACAAATATAGAAAAAATAATTCGTAAAACATGGAAAATTATATAAAATTATTATATGATAAAAAAAGGACAGTTTTATTTTAATTGAAAGTTTCGATTTTAAATCTTCAGTGATTTTTAATTCTATAATTTCATTTCTTATTTTTTTTCCTTGAGAATGAAAGAGAATGTTCATGATCATATTGCTCAACAGTGATGTTGTCTACTTTGAATTGAAATATTAGCTTAGCTTGTCTGCTGTAGTCCTTAATTAACACCAAAATTGACAAATTCTAAAAATTGTGGTGAATATTTGATTGAAGATGTCGATAATCGAGTTACTTGTTGTCGAAATCTTCATTTGCATTCCTAATTATCTCCTTGCATAGATTTTCATGTATTCTTTTGCAGTTACCATGTTTGTATGTATAAGTTTACAGAAGTGGGTGCCATGTTAGATCTAAATGTTTCTCATTTCTAGCTCCTAACATGATTTTAATCTGCTTATTTCCTTTGCCTGATATTAAAACACATTTTTGGTTTCTGTCTGTCTGTTTATATCCTTCTCTCACTTACCCTTACTTACACTCACATACAAATTCTCTCTTCCTCTCTTACACTACACATCTATATCTCTCTCTTTCTCACACACACTCTCTCTCTCTCTCTCTCTCTCTCTCTCTCTCTCTCTCTCTCTCTCTCTCCCTCTCTCACACACACAGTCATACATATATGCTCTATTTCTCTTACGCACATCTACAAACATCTTAAAATGGGCTATGTCCCATGATGCTTTGCTACAAGAGTTGTAAGATATTCTCCGCGCTGTATGTATGTGTGGTGTGGTGTGTATGCATGTGCTTTTATGTGTATGTACTATGTGTGTGTGTGTGTGTGTGTGTATATAAATGTGTGTGTTAGATTGGTTGGGTGGGAGATAAGAAGTTTTGGCTTGTATATTGAAGTTTAAACTGTTGTACAGTACTGTATATGCATGTATATGTGTATATTTTTACATACACACACACACACACACATGTACATACATTTATCTGTTTATCAATGTGTGTGTTGTCCAGACACACACACACACACACACACACACACACACACACATTGGTTATCTCTTTTCTATTAACAACCCTAACAAATGGGAACCACATGTATATATAATACATTTTTCAATTAATTTATTTCAGCCACAGAATTTTAGCACATTTCAAGTTATAAACAATCAGATGAAGCAAAGTATAAGACATTGATAGTTGAAGGTCCATGCAAAGCCAAAATTGGCAGTAGTGCATCATGAAGTTCTAGTGGTTCTTACAGATGAAACAGTAAAACAATAACAAAAATTTTCAAAAGAAATAGTTAATAAAAAAACCAAGTTAGAAAATCACTGCTTTACAAATTAGTAATTTCCATGGAACAGGAATTGTAATCTAGAATAGAGTTGAAGAAATATTGCTTTTATAAGTGATGTGAAATAGAGAATATAGTCAATAATTTGAAAGTGATTTGTTTTTGTTTATCTTTTTTTTTTTTCTAAATAGGAATAACTTTAGGAATTTATAATGAATTAAGAAAAAACACAAATTTGGAGGGATTGATTAATTAGTAATAGAAATATTCAGCTCATATATTTTTCAAGGATTGAAGAAAGCCAGTAATAGTACTATCATAACCAGGACTCTGTTTTGGTTTCTAGTTACCTCTATACAAATAGGCTTAGAAGTAGTTAATGCTGTTGTGGAAGGTGGTATTTTGTCTAAAAATTCCAATAGACATTTGAGGAGAAATTGAGTGCATTTGTGAAAATGTGTCCTATACTTAAGTAATATCTATGAAAAGGTTCTGTGATATGCTCCGCATCTCCTAGGTTTCCACCATATAATCAATAAAATAATCAAGGGATAAATTTGGTTTCGATTTCCTATTTAGAGCTTCATTGATAGTTCACCATGTTTTTTTCCGTATCGTTTTTATATTGGGAAAATAAGCTGGAGTAATGGTTGATTTCAGCGTTTTGCATACATTTTGTAATAAGTCGATTGTAAGATTGAATATTTGTTTTTAAAGATTTTTTTGCTTTGACTCTCTGGATCCTCAATCTTCAACTGCTCGATGTACATGCTATTTCTTTCCTTCTTTATTTTTTTTCATAAAAGCTGAAATTCCATTCATCATTCAAGGTTCTTTTCTATGTTTATATTTATTGAACTGAACAATATTTGTGGGTGTTATCAGTATTTTTTTTTATAACTCTGTGATAGTTGAAAGAAGACATACTGTATCTATATTAACAACTTCACTATCCAGCAGTTGCATTATAGCTTTTCTCTGCTACTTCGCATTGTAATTGGTCAACATCTAATTTTGTCTACATAGCAACGTAGCAGATTGCTTTAATTTTATTCTATTCAGGTCTTATCAATTCATATAAAGATTCAAAGATATAAATTGTTGAACCAGGTTATGAAAGTTACAAAAATTGTTATAACTCATTTAATTGGGAAAAGAAATGCAATTTGGCTTTGTGCCAGGAAGAAGTAAAACTGATGCCTTCTTCCTAATGTGTAACAACTGCAAGATAAGTACTTAGCTAACTGAACATTCTTCTCTTTGGAGAAGGCCTTTAATAGGATCTCTTGTTATGTGATCTGGTGGTTATTAAGGAATCTAGGATTAGACAACGGACTTGTTGGGGTTGTACAAACCAAGCACAGAATTGTGGTCAGTAAGGTGAGAGTCAGCAAATAGTTCAGTAACAAATTTAGTGTGCAATTTGGGGGCTACTAAGGTTCATTTTTCAGTCCCCTACATTTATCATAGTCCTCCAAGTTATAACAAAAATGTTTAAGACCAGTCATCTTTGAAAACTTCTATATGCTAGCTTGTATTGCTGAATCTGTACTAGAATTGGAGAAAACGTTCTAGACATGAAAGCAAAACCTGAAATGAAGAGACATCAAATATTTGAACTATACTTTAACCATATAAGTTTGATCAGTCTGAGATGGTGGGCAAAGGTCATGGGTGCTGTTTTTGTCTTATAAAAAACCCCACACATATAATCATTTATATTCAATGTCCATGTTTCATTAGTATACACTGTCACACATCTTACATACATCACTTATATGAAGGGGTGCTGAAAAGTTCCTGGCTTTGGGTAACAGAAAGTACAGGAGGATGAGTTAATTATGATTTTATTCAACATATTCCCCTCTCAGACTCACACATTGCAGTGGTCTTTCAGTTTTTCTAAGCCTTGTAAAAGAACTCAGAAGGCTAGGCCTCCAACCAGGCCTTTTGCAAAACCTTTAAAGCCAGGAAATTTTCAGCACCCTCTCATATATGTCCTCTACATTCTTTGTCCATTTTTCACCAGGATTCACCATCACACATCTTACACTACATATAATCCTCTACATTTATTTTCCATGTTTCACTACCATACACCATCACGCATCTTACGTACACCACATATCATCCTCAACATTCATTGTCCTTGTTTCATTTACATGTGAAGTGGTATCACAAAGTTTCCAGAAGGTCATTGCTAGCTCTCACTGCATACACAACCGTGTGCTACATCTGCTGGCATTCTACAGAACTAGTCAGAAAACTTTTTGATTCTGCCATCACATCTTATACACACCACATATAGTGTACTCCATTCACCGCTCATGTTTCACTACTGTACACCATCACATAATCTTCTACATTTACTCTCCATGTTTCACCATTATATGTCTTACACACACCACTCATAATCCTTTACATACACTTCCCATGTTTCTTCCTTACCATACGCCATTACACATTCTTATACACACCATATATAATCCGCCACATTCACTGTCCATGTTTCACTACCATACATCATCCTATTTCTCACATTGTGTAAGTTAACATTGCACATTTATAAGCACCCTATCCTCCTCCTTCCTCTCCACTGTAGAATTGTCGGGAAATTTTCAAGCGATAAAATTGATGGCTTAATGTCTTGATATTTAGTTTATGTTATTTTTGCACTTAATGGAACAGTTCTAGTGTATGTTTATTTGTTTTTATTGTTGCTATACAATATTTCTTTATTTTATTGTATATTTATTGGTGCCATCTTAAATATGTCTGCCAAACTTTCCATTGCACACACCAGTCTATTAAAACAAACCAGTTACATCTAATATCTTAATTTAATAGAATCAAACTGTTCTTTCTTTTTTTTTTTTTTTTTCATTACCATTCCAGAAAAACAATGTATTTGTAAATGTTCCACAAGGAATTGTATAAACATTGTCCAAATGCTGAATTGTTTATAGCAATTGTCTAGTCATTATTTTTCTGTAAAATAGCCCAGCTGACCTCTTGTGAAATACATC
Source organism: Octopus bimaculoides (assembly GCF_046866305.1). Lineage (NCBI taxonomy): Eukaryota > Metazoa > Mollusca > Cephalopoda > Octopoda > Octopodidae > Octopus > Octopus bimaculoides. The sequence goes on from NC_142931.1 coordinate 127,796,755, forward strand.
ATGGGGAATGGAAAAATGGTCTTTGAACACTTTTTCTATTTTCACCATAAAATAAAATTTTGTACGTGATTGAATTATACATTCAGAGATTATATATGTGTGTGTGTGTGTTTGTGTATTTGTAGACATGGTCGTGTGGTTTCGGATTCAGTCACACTATGTGGCTCCTTGGGCAAGTATCTTCTAGTATAGCTCTGGGCTGACTAAAGCCAAAGCCTTGTGAGTGGATTTGGTAGTCAGGACCTGAAAGACGAATATATATATATATGTGTGTGTATGTTTGTCTCTCCTTGTTTTTATATTGCATGATTGTTGTAAATTCCCAATATTAAAGCTGAACAGAAAATCTTCACAAACTGTTACTCAGAGTTTCATGTGACCACTCGTCAGAGAGTTGTGATAATACTCGCAAATGTCTGACAACAGTCATATGAAACTCTAAGTAACAGTTTGTGAAGATTTTTTGCAACTTTAATAAATACTGTGTGTGTGTGTGTGTGTGTGTGTTTTCCTTTGTCTTGTTTCTGTCTATCCATGGTTATATTTTTAGCAAAAAATAAATATTATTTTCTATATCATCATCATCATCATCGTCATTATTTTAGCGTTCACTTTTCCATGCTTGCATGGGTCAAATGAAATTTACACATACCAAATGAAATATCTACATGCATATTATTGAACCATTGGTACACAGTCTCCCAACCATTTATATGCATGCATAGTCTACTTTTGGTTTCTAGTTCCAATTTCAGCTTATTGGCTAAATATAAGTTTCTTTCAGAAAAATTGTTTGCTATACAATTCCTTCGGGTGATTGGAAAACAAACTTCTTAACCACACAGCCAGGCCTGTGCCTCTCTCTCTCTCTCTTTCTCTCATATATATATATATATGTGTGTGTGTGTGTGTGTATATATATATATATATATAAACACACATATATATATATACACATATATATACACACACACACACACACACACACACACACATATATATATATATACATATATATATATATATATATATATATATATATATATATATATATATATATATATATATATATATGTATGTATGTATGTATATATGTATGTTGGGGCAAACAGGAAAAATAGAACTCAAAGTATGAGTATATGTATATTTTTATTAACAGTTAGCAGAAGAAACAGAGTGACTCACTGCCTGAGAGTTTCGTGTGTTGGCACTTTCATGCAGTGGCACTTTTGTACATTGGGACTTATCAAGCTTGATAAATACCAATGTATGAAACTCTCAGACCTTGGGTCACTCTGTTACTTTTGCTAAATGTTTATGTGTGTGTGTGTGTGTGCATGTGTGCGTGTGTGTTTGTGTGTATGTATTCTTTCTAAGCTTTCTCCTGTGGAAAATGAGAAAGTGTTGCTTTGTGTGTGTGTGGTTTGTGGGGGGGATGTGCTTGAGTTGTGTGGGCCTGGTCAGCCATTAGAGAACTCACAGGAATCGACCCATGATATGGCTATTGTTCACAACAGAACATGTGCAACATGTGGAAAGGTGTGCCTCTCAATTGGAAGATTGAAAAGGCATGTCAAAAGAGTTCATACTGTGGCACTTGTGCCTTCTGCCAGCCAGCACAGCTGTGCATCATGCAATAAAATGTGCAAAACTTTCACTGAGCTCAAGAGTCATACAAGAACCTCACATTGCATTAATAATGACTCATTTTAGTGATTCTTTCTAGCAATGGCTTTGCTCGTATATGAGGAAGCAGCTAAGATATATATATTTACAGTAATCATCATCATCATGATCCTTGGATGGAATTTATAAATATTTTAATGCATTGCATTATTAATGCGATGCATTAGAATATTTATAAATTCTATCCAAGGGTTATTGTTATTATTATTATTATTATTATTATCATTATTATTATTATTATTACTATATTTATCCTACATTATATCAACACAGCTCTGTGCAACTCCAAAAAACTGGTAGTGCTACTTGACATCATTAGGCTGTAACTGGCATAATAAAATGGCTTTTGTATGCATATTCAAAACGTTTCCCATAAATGAACTTAAAGGATATATATACTCTTTTACTCTTTTACTTGTTTCAGTCATTTGACTGTGGCCATGCTGGAGCACCGCCTTTAGTCGAGCAAATCGACCCCAGGACTTATTCTTTGTAAGCCTAGTACTTATTTTATTGGTCTTTTTTGCCGAACCGCTAAGTTACAGTGACCTAAACATACCAGCTTCGGTTGTCAAGCGATGTTGGGGGGAACAAACACAAACATACACACGCACATACATATATATATATATACATATATACGATGGGCTTCTTTCAGTTTCCATCTACCAAATCCACTCACAAGGCTTTGGTCAGCCCGAGGCTATAGTAGAAGACACTTGCCCAAGATGCCACAGAGTGGGACTGAACCCGCAACCATGTGGTTCGTAAGCAAGCTACTTACCACACAGCCACTCCTTCGCCTGTATATATATTCTTTTATTCTTTTATTTGTTTCAGTCATTTGACTGCGGCCATGCTGGAGCACTGCCTTTAGTTGAGCAAATCGACCCCAGGAGTTATTCTTTGTAAGCCTAGTACTCATTCTATTTGGAACTTTTGCTGAACCACTAGGTTACGGAGATGTAAACACACCAGCATCTGGTTGTCAAGCAATGTTGGGGGGACCAACACAGACACACAAACATACACACACCCACCCACACACACACACACACATATATATATATATATTTACACACACACACACATACACTTTCTCCTCGACTTACAACTGACAGGTCATAAGTTGGTCTGGTCGTATGCCGGATTTATATTTTTCAACATTATTTTCATTCAAACTCAACAAATGCCTGAAAGTGAATGAGTGAGAGACAGTGGCAGGCAGTGGATTCCTGGGTCTGAGGGAGGCCTGCATTACCATATGCTACCATTGTTATCATACGCACAGCTGCCCAATGTCCAAGAATCAATGTTTTATCAATTTATTTATTTCCTAATTTTTTGTGGTCGTAGGTCACATAGGTTGTAAGTCGAGGAGAAGGTGTGTATATATATATATATATATATATATATATATATATATATATATATATATATGAATGAATAAACGAATGGAAATGTGACTAAGTGACATCCATTACACTATATAATGGCAGTAAAATAGAATCTACCACACTATGAGTTGTGTAATATCTACCTCACCTTATGTGTATGTTTAATACACACAAAACCCTAAAAGAAATTCTGCAACACCCAATTTGTTATTTCAATAACTAAGTGAGGTGAGGGCATCACTTAATCTCTCTCTCTCTCTCTCATTCTCTTAAATTTCAGGAATTATCTGAGAGTTTCAGCTTGACATTTCACTTCCGTATTCTTAATTGGCTTTGAGTAAATTAATTTGAAATTTGGAATTTAAGGAGAAAGTGGATTCTTGATCCCCCTCCTACTACTGCCACCATTGTTGTGGTAGTATATTGGGATGTAGATTCTGATATTCTGGAATTTCTCCTTTACTACATTCTGTGTATGTGTGCATGCATGTATGTGTGCATGTGTGTGTGTGTGTGTGAGAGAGAGAGAGAGAGAGAGAGAGAGAGAGAGAGAGAGAGAGTTACTATGTAATTAGATCCATAGCATTGTTTTGTGCAGGTCTCTTTGTGAATACTTAAGTAACTCTCAGTGGATATGCAGTGGAGTTGGTAAATGTAGTATTTTCTGTGTGTGTGTATGTAGGTATGTATGTACAACAATACATCTTCATCATCATCATCATCAGCATCAGTATTATCGTCATCATCATTTTAACATCTATTTTTCTATGTTTGCAATAGATCAGATTAGACTATGTTGACGTAGAAATTTCTGTGGTTAGATACCCTTCCTGATACCACCAGCTGTCATTTATTTTCAAGAAAGGTGGCCACCCAGTATATTGAACAGAGAACTGTAAGCAAGCAGCAATGTTTTGTTTATAATCAAGTTCACGTATGTCAAGAAGCTTGCACAAACCTTTTTCTATGCACTGCAAACAAACAGCATTATCTGCATGGAGAATGGGGCTTTTGTTTACAATCATTATGCACACATGCCAAAACAAGAGTAAATACAAACTCAGTCAAGCACATGCACACACATACACATGCACACATCATCATCATCATCTAGCATCGTTCTTCCATGTTGGTATGAGTTCAACAAGATCTGGTGAGCCAGAGGACTGTGACATACTCCAATGTCCGTTTTGGCAATTTTTGGCAATTTGGTTGGATGTTCTTTTTAACACCAAACACTTTACAGAGTGACTGGGTGTTTTTTTTTTTCATGGCACCAACACTAGTGAGGTCATCATGTAACTCACAAAATTAAGTTCACCTACCCCCCCCCCCCCCACTCACCCCACCATCTAGGGCTCCCTTTAGCAATTCCTTTGAAAGCATGTTAAAGTACTCTTTGACCTTTATGAAGCAGCAGTTTGTCACTTTCCCCCACTTACTTATTTTTGAACAAATTCCACATGCAAGGAGTCATACTTTTCTGTGCCATTTCACTGTCACACTTCTTGTGACTGGATTCAATAATGATGATGACGTCAATGATGATGATAATCCTTTCAAACTCTAGGCACAAGGCCTGAAATTTTACATTGATCCAGTATTTGACTGGTACTTATTTCATCAATTCCAAAAGGATGAAAGGCATAGTCAACTTCAGCAGAATTTGAACTCACAACATAATATAGTCGAAATGCCTCTAAGCATTTTGTCTGGTATGCTAGTGACCCTGGCCATCTCGTTGCCTTAATAATAATAATAATAATAATAATAATACTTGGATGCAGTACCAGGCAGTGGCTCTCATGGCTTCTGATCTTAATTGATTGGAAGTGTTATCATGTACATTGTTTTGTCTTGGTATAAAACAAGTAGTTATTTATGATATCACAATCATAACTTAAATTGTGTTCTATCATATTTATTTGCTAACATCAATTTAGTACAGATATATGCATTTCATAATGCACATCACTCAGTATTTTTGTCAAGGATCTGCCAATATTTTTCACCATGATCCTTGTTTCGCTTTTAGCCCAAACATTAAGACATCAGTTTATAAGTAGATGAGTGATGTATCATCACTATCTCTTTTCCTGCTTTTTCCCCAGTTTTGAAAACCAGGCACACACTCCCATATGCCCTGCACTGAGCAACAGAAAAAAAATATAACTTCATATATCACTTAGTGCCTCCTTGATCTGTCCTTTAAGGATATTTGGAAAACCTGAGTTAAGTAACCTCCATTCTTGCCAGTTTTTTGTAGAAAATACCACAAGACAAGAGGCTCTTTCTGTAGCAACATACATTCTCTCTTTCTCTGTATTATGGAGCACTATTGAGCTGGAAGAGTTGTCAAAGACTGAAAGACTCAGCTAATGTATGCAGGAGACATAAATTGGCTGGTGTGGACCTGTGATGTCATTGGATGAAGGATTCTGAGTGGGGAAAAGTACTGCATATCTTTTATTGAAGTTACTTATGGCAGAGAAAGGCCAAGAACAATATAAAAAGTGGTGAGATCAGACTTCAGCATACTGGGCTTCACGAAGATTTGAAAGAACTAAGATGAGTTATGATGTAGAGTATTGCAAACCTGTCTAACCATGCCAGCATTTTAA